>NW_004444034.1:2353633-2354764 GCF_000243295.1 Trichechus manatus latirostris
AAGATGGCCCTCTCTCTTTCCCACGCTAGGCTAAGACATCGTCAACTTTTTGTAGGACCAGAAGGACAGAGGCAGAGGGAAGATGGTCATGTGAAAACAGAGGCAGATATTGGAGCTATGCTGCCACATGCCAAGGAACTCATGGGGGTATCAGAAGATGAAGGAGGCAAGGGAAAATCCTTCTCTAGAGACTTTGGAGGAAGGATAGCTCTGCTAATACTTTGATTTCTGACTTCTAGCCCAGAGCTGTGAGAGAACAGATTTCTACTGTTTTAAGCTACCGAGTTCGTGGTACTTTGCTATGGCAGCCCTAGGAAACTAATACAGAGTTTGGTTAGATTAGCTTCCAACCAGTGCCTCCAATTCCTTTCATATCTTCTTTCCTCCAAAATCCACTTTACCCAGGAGCCGCAGTAATCTTATTTTGAGAACACAGATTGGATCAAGATTTACCATTGCATTTAGGATCTTTAACATGGTCTGCAAGGCATTGGATTACCTGGTTCTCTAGAACGTTAGTTCCAGGAAGACAGAGATTTTAGTCTGTTTTGTTCACTAATGTATCCCCAGCACTTACAACAAGGCCTGGCCATTTGGTGCCTCCACAGCCTCCATTTATACCGCTATACAGCTAGCTAACTACATGAATCCACTTTGGACTTCTTTCAGTTCTTCAGACATCCCATATTTATTTAAGGATCTTTCACATGCTACTCTAACTAATGTTTTAGCTAATTCCTGCTGATTCTTATTAGAAGGGTCTTGCCTAACCTATCAGTCCTTATTAGGCACCCTTGCGTTCTATATCTATATTCTTTTTTAGCATGTGAGAGTGTTTTATAATCACAAAACACAATTTCTATTTCTAGTTTTCTTTGTGTAGCTATTTGTTTCGTGTTTGTTGAGCGCTTACCTTGTTGTTTTGATAGTTTTATAGTTCCAGTTTTTATTACTGCTTGGAGTATTAAAAAACCCCTTGCCATCAAGTCAATTCTGACTCATAGCAACCCTATGGAACAGAGTAGAATTGCCTCACAGGATTTCCAAGGAGTGGCTGGAGGATTCAAACTGCTGACCTTTTGGGTAGCAGCCAAGCTCTTAACCACTGCACCACCAGGGTTTGGAGTATAG
>NW_004444034.1:2356386-2357689 GCF_000243295.1 Trichechus manatus latirostris
TCGCTTTTTAACACTTTAAAGAGGTGTTTTTTGTAGCAGATTTGCCCGATGCAATATGTAGTTTGATTTCTTGACTGCTGCTTCCATGTGTGTTGATTGCGGATCCAAGTAAAATAGATTCTGGGCTGAGGTACTTGTAGCTAATTCAATAGACAAAGGGGAGCCATTGAAGGTTTGAGAGCTGTAAGGGGCCCTGGTGGCACAGTGCTTAAGGCGCTTGGCTGCTAACCGAAAGGTCAATGGTTTGAACCCACTAGCTGCTCCACAGAAGAAAAGACCTGGTGATCTGCTCCTGTAAAGATTACAGCCTGGGAAACCCTATAGGGCAGCTCTGCTCTGTCACATGGGGTCACTATGAGTTGGATGGCACACAACAACGAGAGCTGTAATATAAGCAGAATTCCCCAGCAGGATGGTTGGTACAGGAGACGAAGATCCATCAGTGAGCCTCTGCTGTTGGAGTGAGGCAGGTACTGGGCCCTAGCTCAAGGGAAGCTTTGGGAATGCCTTTCTCAGGAACAGGAAAGTCAGAGGGGAGGCAAGATTTGACCAAACACACCTATACCTCACTTAACAAAAGGGAAGGGAGCATGCGGTGGGTGGAGCTGCTGACATCCATTTGATACTTGGCAGCTAGAACTAGAGTCTGAAGCTGAGTCTTGTCTCAAAGTCTGAAAAAAGAATAATAATTGAGCCTTGTATAACACAGGGTAATGTAACAGATGAAATTTTGGGATATTACCCTAAAACTCCTTTGCCAATTTACTGAACTGGAATGCTAACAACAAAGAAATCAGAGAGTACGCATATTCACAACTTTGCTCTCTATTAATTTTCTATTTTCCCTTAACAAAGATAATCTCATAAAGCAAAAATAGCTTATTCGTTAAAAACTCAATAAATATGGTGCTGACACTCATATTGAAATGTGGGTTACTTTTTTTTTTTTTCCCTTAATCTCAAAAACATTGACTCTCCTATAACATTTAAATCTGATCCATGCTGCTTAAGACTGTTTGGGTCTATGTAATTTAGTTTGGTGGCATATTTTATATTTCTAAGATTACAAGTCAGTCCTCATTTGATTAGCTTATTTCTGGGCAAACTTACAGAAACTTGTATGCCCCAGGATGTTCAGCCTCCACAGGAACAATTACCTTTAAATGACTACAGTTTGTCATTCTTTTTTTTTTTAAGTCTTCTTCCATACAAAAATTTATACATACTTGGTTATGTGACTCTCATTGCTCTCCCCATACTGTAACAGCACACCCCTCCTTTCCACACCTGATTCCCCAAGTCC
>NW_004444034.1:2359530-2378981 GCF_000243295.1 Trichechus manatus latirostris
GAGCACCGCTGCTTGCCTGCCTCACCGCTCACCCCTGAGCTGATCAGGCCTGAAGGGCTCAGGCTCTCACCGGGTCAGGTCTGACAACTCCTCACTGCATCCAAAGCATCTCTGCCTCCCCCTGCCACTCAGTCCTGTTCCTCAATTGTGCATTTGATGTTCAGGGCCCTCAGATTGCCATATATAATCAAATCACTTGTTTTTTCAGGTCTTTGTTGTAACAGGGTCCACTGGAAGTCTCTGACTACTCCGTCATCTTGGCCCCCAATCTGTCACTCTTTATTGCTTTGGAAAAAGTCACCTGTATCCTGGAGAAGCCTGTTTTAATTCTACAGACATGCATCAATATATAGCTTGGTCTAAACTTAGATGAAACTTCTTATTACTGTCATACTTGCTCTTGTCACAGATGAACTATACTTTTGTAAGTGGATGTATCTTGTTTGATTTCTGATCATGTTTAGTTGAATAACATGTAAATGGTATCTTGTGATTCCTTCATGAGGGACATGGACCTTGGAAATTTGGAAAAGAATGAGAACAGGGACGCCAGTAAATAGTAATATGAATCAATATGTGATAGGGATGAGGATATTGAGGTATGCAGAGTAAAATAATAGCTGTGCAGACCAAGGCTAAATGAGGTCTCTAAATACGACCAAACAAATATATACCCCATTAAACATAAAGGAAAGGTAGAGAAAATACTAGTGGAAAATGAAAGGAAGATTGTATCAGAGCTCAGATAAATAAATGATGTTTCAAATACATATTGTAAAGGCTAGTAACAGATGAAATGACCTCTAACATAAAATTCCAATTTATTAGCAGCAGAGTTGCTTTTTGCCAACAAAAATGTTGGAAGAGGATAGAATAGAAAAAAAGACTATAAATGAAGACAGAGAAGTCTAACAATCTCAATAGAATTTTCTTCATTCTGATTTTAAACAAAATATAGATGCATAGTAAGAAAAACAGAATTAAAATTAAGCCAATAATTTATTTTAGAATATCTGTAAAAAAGATTGAAAACTGTATCAGAGCTATATTATGGACTAAGAAAGCAAACACATTTTCGTATGTTTAAAAGTTTAAAACATTTAAGGATATTTTGCAAGCAAAGAACAAAGAATTAAAAATAAATAAGATGCTTCTATAATATATAACATGAAGGAAGACTAGGGAATGAAAGAACTAAAGATTAAAAAAAAAAAGTAAGGAAGGGCTTTCAGTAGCCTGAAAATCACCAAATCAGAAACATAATAGAGAAATATTTTTTAACTTACGATGCAATGGTTACTTAGTCCAAACTGGTCTAATAGTGAAGACACGCACACATGCACACATACACACACACACACACACACACACCCCTATTTTGTGCTTGTAAATTCTGAAAGGTTAAATGAAGGCTTCCACTTTTAAGAGAAACCTCAAATAATTTGGCATTCAGATGTAGCTATCTGCCACACTCTATTCTAGAAATTGACTAAGAAGTTTCTAGAAAGAAAATAAATTCTACAAGTCAATTTATGGATACACTGTAGGAGACATAAAATTAATAGAATACTTTAAAGCAATAAGATTTTTGAAAGGAATATAGTGGACACATTTTTTGCAGTAGCCCAAACTTTAAGGAAATTGGCGTCATATTCTATCTGTGTATCTTCTTTTTTTTGTGGACTTTTATGTCTGAGGATATGTGGCAGCTGGAAATGGTATAAGGCTGTCACTCAACTATTTAAAAAGTTAAACTTATTTTTGTGTAAAAAAAGTAGCTACGTGGATTTTTTTAAACTACATTTTTTACTACAGTAACATCTCAAACATACTGACCAGCTGTAGAGAGCAATTTTTATATTACAGGCCTAAAAAATTACTAGTACTAGTACCATTTGCCACTGAGTTGATTTCAATTTGTGGTGACCCCATTGTGTCAGTGTAGAACTATGGCTGATTTCTTAGAAGTAAATCACCAGGCTTTTCTTCTGGGGTGTCTTTGAGAAGACCCAAACCTTTAACCTTTTGGTTTGCAGTCAAGTACATTAACTGTTTGCACCACCAGGGATTCAAAATGATACAACCATTTTGGAAAATGATATGGTGCTTCCTCAGAAAGCTAGAAATAGACATAAAAAAAAAAAAAAAAATCTCACTTCTAGGAATATATCTTAGAGAAATAAAAGCCGTCATACAAATAGACACACACACACCCATGTTCATGTTCATTGTAGCATTATTCACAATAGCAAAAAGATGGGAATAACCTAAGTGCCTATCAACAGATAAATGGATAGACAAATTATAGTACATATACACAATGCAATACGACACAGTGAAAAAGAACAGTGATGAATCTGTGAAACATCTCACAACGTGGATGAATCTAGACAGCATTACGCTAAGTGAAGTAAGTCAACCACAAAGGACGAATACTGTATGAGATCATTATTATAAAAACTCAAGAAAAAAGAAACAATATTTGAAGGTTATGAGTGAGGGGAAGGTTGGGGAGGGGAAATCACTAACTAGACAGTAGATAAATGGTAATTGTGGTGAGGGGTAAAACAGTACACAGTATGGGGGAAGGCAGCACAACTTGACCAAGGCAGTCACAGAAGCTTCATAGACACAGCCAAGCACCCTGAGGGACTGAATTACTGGAAAGAAGGGCTGGGGACCATGGTCGCAGGGGTCATCTAGGTCAATTGGCATAACATAGCTCATAAAGAAAATGTTCTACATCCAATTTTGGTAAGCAGCATCTGGGGTCTTAAAACCTTGTGAGCGGCCATCTATGATACATATATTGGTCCCATCTCATCTGGAGCAAAGGAGAATGAAGAAAACCTAAGGCATAACGGAAATATTAATCCAAAGGACTAACAGACCACAAGCGCCACAGCCTCCACCAGCCTGAGCCCAGAACAACAGGGCTCTGACAGGGATCACAACAGAGGGTCCTGGACAGGGTGGGAGAAAAATGTAGAACAAAATTCAAATTCACACACCCAAAAAAAAGACCAGATTTACAGGTCCGACAGAGACAGAAGGAACCTCTGAGACTACAGCCCCCGGACACCCTTTTAACTCAGAACTGAAGCCACTCCTGAAGTTCACCCTTCAGCCAAAGATCATACAGGTCTATAAAACAAGCAGAAACCCTGGTGGTGTAGTGGTTAAGAGTTTGGCTGCTAACCAAGAGTTCAGCAGTTCGAATCTACCAAATGCCCCTTGGAAACCCTACGGGGAAGTTTTACTTTATCCTATAGGGTCGCTATGAGTTGGAATCGACTGGATGGCAACGACTATAAAACAAACAATAGTTTACTTCTTAGTTCAATTAAGTATATGAGATCACACAGACAACACCTGCCCAGAAGCAAAGATGAGAAGGCAGGAAGGAACAGGAAAAAGGGATGGATGAGGACGGATGGAAACAGGGAACCAGGGTGGAGAAGGGAAGACTGTTGACATATTGGGGGACTGCAACCAATGCCACAAAACAATTTGTGTATAAATTGTTGAATGAAAACTAATTTGCTCTGTAAACTTTCACCTAAAGCACACACACACACACAAATACCGTGATCACGGAAAATGCCTGCACAGTCTGTGTTTAATAAATATTGAGTAAGTAAGTAATGAATCAATGAACATTGCTTAACATTTTCAAGGGGGGAGACATTGTATTATCTTGGTGAGAAAACAAAAGGACACAAGATGTCTGTAGAAATTAAAATACTGTCCAGCCAGATGAAACTATTAAAAAGATGTGTGTGGCACGATCCTCTTACTGAGAAGTAAATATTGTATGGAAAACAATTTTCTGCCTCCAAATAGACATTCAATTCTTACAACATTAAGAATACTTATTTTTAATACATGGATTATAACTGCATCAGTTAGCATTTGCTGTGTAACAAATTACTCTAAAACTTAATAGCTTAAAACAACTCTCGTTAATTTATTTATGAATCAGCAGTTTGTCAGTTTGGGCTTGTTCATCTCAATTTCTTGAGATATTGGCTAGACTCTCTCATACATCTAGAAATTTTTTAGCGCAGTGGGACTCCTAGAATGGCTTGGGAATATGGGATCTCTCTTCATGTCATTTGGCATCATTTAGCAGGCTAGCCTGGACATCTTCACACGGTAGCAGAAGGGATCCCGGCAGGAAATAAGAGCAAGTCCCAATTTGCATGCAATTTTCAAGCCTCTGCTTATATCACATTGGTCAAAGCAAGTCACATGCCCATGCTCAGATTCAAGTGGTAGAGAAATAGTCTTCACTTCTTAAGAAAGGCAGTGAAGTCACATTGCAAAAGGACATGCATACAGGGTAGAAAGAATGATTGCAGTTATTTTTGCAAACAATCTAACACAGTAAGCAACCTGATAATTATTATAATACCATATTAAATTTTTTACTACATAAATTCATTATATAATAGAGGTAGAAATCTGCTATGATTATCAGGTTGTATGATGCTTAGTTTTCAAATGGCATCCTAAGATTTACTATTTTTAATCTCAGCTTATATTTATTAAACGCTTAATATGTGCCAAGTTCCTCATAATAACTGGAAGAGGAAGGTAATTGTGCACCCATTTTACAGATTAGTGCACTGAATTTTAAGAAGATTAAATAAGCATACCTAAGGTAACAACATAGTGCATTGGGCAAATCTGCTGCAAAAAACCTCTTTAAAGTGTTAAAAAGCAAAAGTGTCACTTTGAGGACTAAGGTGTGCCTGACCAAGCCATGGTATTTTCAATCACCTCATATGCATGTGAAAGCTGGACAATGAATAAGAAAGACCAAAAAACTGGTGTTGGCAAATACTGAATATACCATAGATTGCCAGAAGAATAAACAAATGTCTTGGAAGAAATGCAGCCAGAACGCTGTTTAGAAGCGAGGATGGCAAAACTTCATTTCACATACTTTGGACATGTTATCAGGAGGGACCAGTCCCTAGAGAAGGACTTGGTAAAGCAGAAGGTCAGCAAAAAAGAGGAAGACCCTTCATGAGATGGATTGACACAGTGGCTGCAATAATGGGCTCAAATATAGGAATGATTGTAAGGATGGCATAGGAGCAGGCAACATTTCATTTTGTTATACATAGGGTCACTATGAGTCAGAACCAACTGGATAGCACCTAATAACAACAAAGGTAATGAAGGAGCCCTGTTGGCACAGTGGTTAAGTGCTTGGCTGTGAACTTACCAGCTGCTCTGAGGGAGAAAGTTGTGGCAGTCTGCTTTCTTAAAGATTTATAGCCTTGGAAACCCTAGGGGGCAGTTCTCCTCTGTCATATAGGGTCTCTATGAATCAGAATCAACGAGATGGCAATGGGTTTAAGGTAACATAGCTAGTAATTGGAAGAGATGTGGTATAAATTCAGGCATTCTGGCTCCAGAGCTCTTGTCACCTTTCTAATCTACTATGACTCCCATCATTCTGCTTTTCTGATATTCTTTACTGTAATTTACCATTTAAATATTATTTTAGAATCCACCGGTAAGGAGGACTAGCACTCAGGGACACATTACCCAATAAGCAAGTTACTTAACAGGCTTGCTTGTGCTTACTTACTAATCAGTAGGTAGTACACAGTTTCACCTGTGTTTCACCACATGAAAACGTGAAATTGTGCACTATGGATTAGTAAGTAAACACAATTAAGCCAAGGGGACCTTGCTTACTAGTTAATCCATGCCTGCTAGCACCCTTTTTAGGCATTTACAGAGTTTAGTCAAGTAAGAGAGGACAGAGATTCCTAGATCATCCTAATCTTCCCCCCCTTTTCAAAGATAACATGAATGGGTTTACCCAGTGTCTTTAAAAAGCACACAGTGCCCCACTCTCAGGGATGCTTAGGAATGAGTAAGGGGCCTCAGGCAGCCAGGCCTGAATTTAAGTTTTTTTGTTTGTTTAAAATTTGGAATAAAACAAACTGGAAAATCTCATGTTATACACCTAAACCATCACTTCTGTTGCTTGTTTATTTATTTAAAAATCTCTATCTTGAGTAATGAGTAAATTGAAGAAAAGGCACAAGATGAACTTATGGAAACTGAAGCAATCTACCAAATACGAGAGTTTTGAGTATGAATATATGAATATCACACACACGCACATACATATGTCTCTGCCAGACATTAGCTTAGGTCCCAAGGCATGAAATGGTAGAAAAGACACAATCCTTAATCAGAGTGCATTTCAAAAGGGATGGAAAATACCTTATTTAAAATTTTCATTTTTTCATTGCCAGCATTTACTCAGTAGATGGCAGATATTTAATAAATTCTAATTTAATGAATTAGCGGATATGATGAGAAATCGAATGAGACAAGGAATTCAGTCTACCAGTTAGGTCAGTTTGTAAGTGGCATTCTTCAGGACCTTGCTGATTATACCGAGCTTTATATTAACTACACTTATACCACCAGAAATACTGACTGAGGTCACCCTGAATGACTTCAGGCTTCAAGGTTGTTAGGTAAACCTTTCAATGGTTGCAGTACACATCTGCAAGCTCAGTTAATTGGAACCTGCTACAGGTCTACTGCAGGTGCACTGTAGAAGCAGTTGAACAAGCACTTGAAAATTGAGCCTTTGAGGAACTTATTGCAATGGAGTCATGGAAATTAGAGCTAAGAAAGATTTGATTGTTCTATGTAATTCATCCCTTGAGCACTGGTGTGTGATTGTCTTTTACAGTCTATCTTTCGATATATTTTCTTACATGAAGTTTGAATGACTCAAACAAAAGGGCTTTTAATACTTCCATTGGGACAATATTATAAAAGACCTCATTATTAGGAAGTGTTTCCTGATATACATCCTGAATTTTTCTTTGCTTAATTTCATCCCATTAACCCCAATTACACCTCCCCGGGGCAATGATAAACAATTCCAGCTGATCCTCTGAAATTGCCCTCTTCACAGATTTCTCCTTCCTTCCTGGCATGATGTAGTCTGGCTGTGCACCTCGGTTCTTTTACTCTGTGTCCACAAGCCAATAGTGGCCTTCTAATCGCTTTTATTTCCTTTCTTTGAACGCCCGCCAATCTCTAGGAATTTTGATTCTTGTTACAAATCCTCATATGCTTCACGTCCATTATGGCCCTTGCATGTGAACTCTGATCGTATAATAAGCCATTTTTCTCCAGGTTGAACTGATAGAAAGAGTGGAAAAACAGGGTAGTGTAAAATGGCTTGCATAAAAAGCTAAACTGACAGAATTCACATTCTTGTTAGGATTTTCACCTTGCCGAATACAATTCTGTGCTAAAGAGATTATTTTAGGAGGTTTTCTGCAGTACTGTTATTGTACTGGTTGATTTATAATCAGTGTGCAGTTCAGCAAAGCTGTATCCTTCATTCAGAAAGAGATTTTGCTTTACAGACAAGGTGACATGAAACACTTGCCCTTCTAAAAGAGGATTAGAGTCTTTTACATTTTAAAGCCCATTTTGGTACAATCACTAACATGAAGCCAGTTTCCAATTTCATATAAGAAAGATCTCTAAGGAGATACCTAGCCCAATTAACCGAGAAATGACAAGTGAGACAGAATTTAACACTGATAGAGTGTGACTTACTGTAAAGACCCTAACCTCACCTGACCTCTTCAGTGCAAACTAGCTAAAAAAGTGTTTAAAAATTATGTTTGAATATGGGCATTAAGAGCCAAGAGGACAAGAAAGAGAGGGAACAGTAATCCAGGGTTTGGATATTTTCTTGTTCATTTTATTGATTTGTCATCTATGAGGTAATTGAAATATTTTTAGTATATATGTCAGAATCCATTTCATAAGTATAATTTGACAACTAAAATTTACTTCATAAATAAAATTTATTTCATCAGTAGAATTCATTTCTACCTTTATAGGATGTATGTTTAGATATATATTCTTTGTTTAACCTGTTGCAGTGTGATGAGTATAGGAATTTGTAAATGAGCTCTGCTGACCTAACGAGAACCTTAGTCAAGATCTGCCATGTAATCATTTGGAAGTGATCAGATAACTGTGGAATTGTTTTCCTATTAAAAAACAAAAATCCAAACCCATTGCTATTGAGTCAATTCTGACTCATAGCAACCCTATAGGAGTGAGTGTCCAAGGAGCAGCTAGTGGATTTGAACGGCTGATCTTTTGGTTACCAGTCGAGCTCTTAACCACTGAGCCACCTGGGCTCCTTTCCTATAAAACTGGTCTGTAATTTTGAGCCCCTAAACTCCCCAGACATATAGGTATGTGCACACATGTTTGTGCATGCATGCGTGGGCACGTGCATACACACACACACACACACACACACAGATATATATATATTTTAGTAACAAGAAAGTTTCATTATAGAGGAAATACCAAGGAGGATATGGGTGCAACAATGAAGAGGAAAACAAAAGCAAATCTAAAGAAAATAAAAGAAGAAACATTAGGAAGAAGAGAAGCAATAATTATCTCCCATTACTTTCTACTTTTTGATTAAAGCCTGCAGTATGTTTTAGGGAACTGCAGAATCAAGAGCTTTGAAGTGATATGAAGTATAAGGGAAAAATGTTTAAAATATGAGGATTTAAAAATTCTTTGGGAGAATACCTGAGGTTAATTACAGTGGTCTCCCAGGAGCAATAGCTAAACTTTCCCTTCTATGTCATTCCCTTCTGTAATTAGAAGAATCGGAAGGAAATGAGGATGTGGGCCACATAGTGGGGTTGTGACCTCTACTGTTTTTTAATTGTTTAAAAACTGTGAGCTGTCAAGCAAAGCTATAAAACATTTTCTGAAGCAATAATATCTTCTAAGATATGGATTCTTCTGTATATATGTCCATGAAGCCAGATATAAATCTCCGTTTATTTTTTAACTGAAATATTCCTTTGCACCTAAGGAATTGGGCATATACCTACTCTACTTCAGTGAACAGCTTGCTCAGTTCAGCTTGCATGTGCCAGGCCTACTGAAGTACCCTTTGATATATAGATCCTATTAAGGGATTAATTCTCCCATACCTATCCTGTTTTAAAACGGACATCTTTAACCCATGCCACGTGTTCCAAAAACACACATTTATTTTCCTACTGAGTGTTCAAACATTTCTTACTGTATTTAGGTCAGCTGTTGAAATTTCTACATAAGCATTTGGTTTTCTAAGAATCAGCTCCTCTCTATTCAGAAACCCTAAATATTAGTTTTAATGCTTAAGATTGTGTGTCAACTTGGCTGGGCCATGATTATCAGTGTTTATATGTGATTACTCCCATGATGGAATCTGCTGTGAGTAGCCAATCAGTTGAAGGGGAGTGTCCTTGGGGGTGTGGCCTGCATCTGAATATAAGCAGATGTTCTGGCTTTTTGCTCGCTCTGGATCCTATGGCTGAACTCCGGTTCTTGGGACTTGAGCTATCAGCTTATCTGCCAATCTTGGGATTCGTCGATATACAGCCTGTGAGCAAGAGCCCTGCTCTCAGACCTGCTGATCTTGGGTTTGCCAGCCCCTGGGGCTACATGAATCGAAAGAAGCCTCTATCCTGATCCATGGACTTGGGACATTCCAGCTTCTACAATCCCATGAGCTTTTTCCTTGATATAATCTCTTTCTCTCTATATATAGTTATGCACTTAACTGGTTTTGCTTCTCTAGAGAAGCCAGCCTAAGATGTTAGTTCTTTATTTTTAAACCATACTATCTTATTGATCACTCTGTCAAACTGCACTGAACAGTCACTATGTATAGAACACAAAGACCTGCTTGAGTGAAAGTAATTATGAAATAAAAGACAAGGTTTTGGAGGAATTAAACCTGGTTACAGGGATAAACATGCAAACACAGATGTTATCATTTATTAAGCAGGACAATAAATAGATGAAAAAATAAATAACACATTCAGAATGGTATACTTACCAGACAAGTATATTTAATTTTAATTAAGCACATATTTGTCAAGTATCTGCTGTGTGTTGTTGTTGTTAGGTGCCCTCCAGTCAGTTCTGACTCATAGTGACCCTATGTACAACAGAACGAAACAATGTCCGGTCCTGTGCCATCCTCACAATTGTTGCTATGCTTGAGCCCATTGTTGCAGCCACTGTGTCAATCCATCCCCTCTTTTTCACTGACCTCCAAGCATGATGTCCTTCTCCAGGGATTGATCCCTCTTGATAACATGTCATAAGTACACGAGATGAAGTCTTGCCATCCTTGCTTCTAAGGAGTATTCTGATTGTACTTCTTCCAAGACAGATTTGTTCATTCTTTTGGCAGTCCATGGTATATTCAATATTCTTCACCAACACCACAATTCAAATGCGTCAATTCTTCTTTGGTCTTCCTTATTCATTGTTCAGCTTTCACATGCATATGAGGTGACTGAAAACATCATGGCTTGGGTCAGGCACACCCTAGTCTTCAAGGTGACATCTTTGCTTTTAACAGTTTAAAGAGTTTTTTTGCAGCAGATTTGCCCAATGCAATGGGTCTTTACTTTTTTTTTTTATTTAATAAATGTTTATTAAGATGGTCATATGATTTTTTTAAAGTTTTTTTTGAAGAATTTATTTTTCTTTTACTTTAGATGAAGGTTTACAGAACAAATAGTTCCTCATTAAACAGTACACATATTGTTTTATGACAGTGGTTAACAACTCCATGATATGTCAACACTGTCCCTTCTCAATCTTGAGTTCCCTATTACTGCATCTTTTGATTTCTTGACTGCTGTTTCCATGGGCATTATGGGCAAAATGAAATCCTTGACAATTTCGATCTTTTCTCTGTTTATCATGATGTTGCTTATTGGTTCAGTTTTGAGGATTTTTGTTTTCTTTATGCTTAGGTGTAATCCATACTGAAGGCTCTGGCCTTTTGATCTTTATCAGTAAGCACTTCAAGTACTCTTCACTTTCAGGGAGCAAGGTTGTGTCATCTGCATAGCACACATTGTTAATGAGTCTTCCTCCAATCCTGATGCCCCATTCTTCTTCACATAGTCCAGCTTCTTGGATTATTTGCTCAGCATACAGATTGAATAGTTATGGTGAAAGGATAAAATCCTGACACACACCTTTCCTGACTTTATACCATACAGTATCCCCTTATTCTGTTCGAACGACTGCCTCTTGATTTATGTCCAGGCTCCTCATGAGCACAATTAAGTTTTCTGGAATTCCCATTCTTTTCAATGTTATCCATAATTTGTTATGATCCACACAGTCGAATGCCTTTGCATAGTCAATAAAACACAAGTAAATATCTTTCTGGCATTCTCTGCTTTCAGCCAGGATCCATCTGACATCAGCAGTGATATCCCTCGTCCCATGTCCTCTTCTGAATCTGGCTTGAATTTCTGGCAGTTCTCTGTCAATATACTGCTGCAGCTGCTTTGGAATGATCTTCAGCAAAATTTTATTTGTGTGTGATATTAATGATATTGTTCGATAATTTCCACATTCTGTTGGATTGCCTTTCTTTGGAATAGGCGTAAATATGGATCTCTTCCAGTTAGTTGGCCAGGTAGCTGTCTTCCAAATTTCTTGGCTTCCAGCGCTGCACCCATTTGTTGAAACATCTCAATTGATATGCTGTCAATTCCTGTAGCCTTGTTTTTCACCAATGCCTTCAGTGCAGGTTGGACTTCTTCCTTCAGTACCATCAGTTCCTGATCATATGCTACCTCCTGAAATGGTTGAACATCAACCAATTCTTTTTGGTATACTGACTCTGTGTATTCTTTCCATCTTCTTTTGATGCTTCCTGTGTCATTTAATATTTTCCCCGTAGAACCCTTTGATAATGCAACTCAAGAGTTGAATTTTTTCTTCAGTTCTTTCAGCCTGAGAAATGCTGAGCGTGTTCCTCCCTTTTGGTTTTCTATCTCCAGGTCTTTGCACACGTAATTATAATATTTTACTTTATCTTCTCAAGCTGTCCTTTGAAATCTTCTGCTCAGCTCTTTCACTTCATCATTTCTTCCTTTTGCTTAAGCTTCTCGGCAGTCAAGAGCAAGTTTCAAAGTCTCTTCTGACATCCATTTTAGTCTTTTCTTTCTTTCCTGTCTTTGTAATGACCTCTTGCTTTCTTCATGTATGATGGCCTTGTTGTCATTTTACAACTCGTCTGGTCTTAGGTCATTAGTGTTGAACGCATCAAATCTATTGTTTAGATAGTCTGTAAATTCAGGTGGTATATACTCAAGGTCATACTTTGGCTCTGGTGGACTTGTTCTAATTTTCTTCAGTTTCATCTTGAATTTGCATATGAGGAATTGATGGTCTGTTCCACAGGTGGCCCCTGGCCTTGTTCTGACTAGTGATATTGAGCTTTTCCATCATCTCTTTCCACAAATGTAGTCGATTTTATTCCTGTATATTCCATCTGGGGAGGTCCATGTGTATAGTTGCCTTTTATGTTGTTCAAAAAAGATATTTGTAATGAAGAAGTCATTGGTCTTGCAAAGTTCTATCATGTACTCTCTGGCATCATTTCTGTCACTAAGGCCATATTTTCCAACTACTGATCCTTCTTTGTTTCTAACTTTCACATTCCAATCACCAGTAATTATCAGTGCATCCTGATTGCATGTTTGATCAATTTCAGACTGCAGAAGTTGGTAAAAATTTTAAATTTCTGTATTTTTGGCCTTAATGGTTGGTGCATAAATTTGAATAATAGTCGTATTAACTGGTCTTTCTTGTACGTGTATGGATATTATCCTATCACTGACAGCGTTGTACTTTAGGATAGATCTTGAAATGTTCTTTTTGATGATGAATGCAACACCATTCCTTTTGAAGCTGTCATTCCTGACATAGTAGACTGTATGACTGTCTGATTCAAAGTGGCCAATACCAGTCCAGTTCAGCTCACTAATGCCTAGGATATTGATGTTTATGCATTTCATTTTTGATGCTTTCCAGTTTTCCTAGATTCATACTTTGTCCATTCCACGTTCTGATTATTAATGGATATTTGCAGCTGTTTCTTCTCATTTTGAGTGGTGCACATCAGCAAATGAAGGTCCCAAAAGCTGTACTCCATCCATGTCATTAAAGCTGACTCTACTTTGAGGAGGCAGCTCTTCCTTAGTCATACTTCGAGTGCCTTCCAACCTGAGAAGCTCATCTTCTGGCACTATATCAGACAATGTTCTGCTGTTATTCATAAGGTTTTCACTGGCTAATTCTTTTCAGAAGTAGACCACTGGGTCCTTTTTCCTAGTCCTTTTTAGTCTGGATGCACAGCTGAAACCTGTCTGCCATGGATGACCCTGCTGGTATATGAATACCAGTGTCATAGCTTCCAGCATCACAACAACATGCAAACCCCCACAGTACAACAAACTGAGAGACGCTATGTGTTAGTTACTGTAATAGGTTCTACTCTCATTCCCTAATTCATTCATCTATTCACATCCATCCATCCATCCAGACTTTTATTGAATGCCTAATTTGTACCTTTTGCTAGGTACTATGGATAGATTGATACATAAGATGTTGCTACTACACTCAAGAAGTTCTTACTGTACTAGAGGTCATAAATAGTATAGTGTGATAGTGATAAATACACACAGTTATGCAAAAGCCAAGGATGGATGGAGCTTAATTTTACCAGAGATGTCAGGGACAACATTATGGAGGAGTTGCTGAGCTGAGTCCTGAAGGAAAAATGAGGTTCTCTAGGGCAAAGAATAAACGACATCTAGTTAATGTTTATTATATGACAGACTACGTGGTATATGCTTTTATCTATTGCAGAGCCTCGAAATATCCTACAAAGTAGGTTTGATTAATGCTGTTTTGCTCCCCGGGCAAAGGAGGTTGCTGACAGATTCAGGGCTAGTACGTGGCAGAGCACTTGGTTCAAGCTCAAATTGAAGTGACTTCCAAGCTCATGCTATTTCTGTTATACCACATGCCCACAAAGAGATGGAGCAGAGGAAGTGACATTCAAGCAGAAAGAAGAGCAAGTGAAAAGATAAGAAGCATAAAATGGTACAGTATTTTACAAATACTTTAGAATGTTGTACGTGATGAGTGGGAAATGGGGTCCAGATTATGAAGAATCAGATTTGCTAAACAAATAAATTATATTTTATCATGTGGAATCTGGATCTACATTTAAAAAATTTAGACAGAGGACTAGGGCTTGAGTTAACTATGGCAGCAATCTGGAGGTTGCATTGGAACTGGGAAAGCATTTGGGAAGCAATCCAGTAGACCAGGGGTACAATGATAAACACAGCATAGAACTCATCATAAAGGCTCTTAGAACATAATGGAAGGAAAGTAAGGACCTTATCAAAGGATATAAAGTTAATCACATATTTTTAAATGTTCTTTTTCATCCAGAATAAATTCATGAATTTCTTGTTATTGTGATTAGAATAACAGCCCCAAATATGCCCCCAGAACCTGTGAACATGTTTCATTACTTGTCAAAAGGGACTTCGCAGATAAGATTAAGGATACAGATTTTTAAATGAGGAAATTATCCTGGATTATCCAGTTGGGCCCGGTATAATCTCATGACCTCATAAAAGCAGAGAACCTTTTCTAGCTGGAGTCAGAAAGATGTAGTATGAGAAAGACTGGGCCCACTGTTATTGGCTTTGAAGATGGAGGAAAGAGGCCTCAAGTGAACCAAGAGAAGTAGTTGTCTCTAGAAACTTGGAAGCCCATCAGCTGACAGCCAGCAAGGAAATTGGGGCCTCAGTCATACAACAGCAAGGAACTGATTTATGCCAACATCCTGAATAAGCAAAGAACAAATTCTGCCCTCAAGCCTCCAGAAAGGAATGCAGCCCTGCCAACACCATTATTTCAGCGTAGTGAGACCCGTGTTGGACTTCTGGCCTAGAGAAATGTGCTATAGTAAATTTTTATTGTCTTAAGACACTAAATTTATGGTAATTTGTTATAGCAGCAATAGAAAACCAATACACTATATACTTAACTTTTTTTTTTAAGTTAATGTCAGAGCTGGGGTTAATACAGATGGTGGTTGTCAATTTTGCTGTATTAACTTGGTTTTTCTGGCAAGCAGCACATGCTAAAAAGAAAAGATTGAATAAATATTTTCATAGAATCCAAGTAAACCAAATGGGAAAATTAGAGAAACTCAGAAATAAAGGTATAGGGCTCCAATATCTTTATCATCTCTGAGTAGCCTGAGACCGTAGACTATGTTTTATTCTGGAATCTTTATAACTTCTCCTTTGTTTATTATTTTATATCCCAAAAGTAATTGGCTCCAACACCCTTAATATATAAAGGGTCTTTGTGATCATCTTTGCGGGAAGCTGGGAAATGGCGTTCCGTTCCGTACTCAGAAGCCCACTGGGCCAAGTGGGTGGTGGCAGCTACCACAGGAGGGAAAAGTAGCTGCATTGCTGGGACCTGGGTAAAGGAAGTGAGGAGAGCATGGGATCTAATCTAGCTGTAAGAAGGGTACCCATAGGTGACAACCACAGAACGGCATATGTTCTTTTGTGTTTCATTCATTCAATAAATAAATACTTATGGAGCACCTCTGAGTGTTATTTGCTGGTTCTCCCCTTACAGAACTCCTAGTCCAATCGGGGTGGGTAGAACTATAAACAGTTTCACTGTAGAAAAGACTGAGATAAGTTTCTACAGTGTGTGTCCATGAGTTGCCTGTTCCTGGTCTGCAACAAGCATGTACGGAGTGTTTAGAAACTTCTTTACAGCAATTTGACAGAGTGATTTTTATATCTATTGAACTAATACTAAACAAAAGTGGGTTTATATATATATATATTTGTATTTTCATTTTAATAGTAATTTATTTTTACTATATTTTACAAAAGCATCTGTTATAATGAATTGGGAAAAAAGAAAACCACAGATAATTTGAGAAGCACTGGTATAACATTTCAGATAAGTGCTGGAACCACACTGGGTGAGAATAGGGGTTCTTGTCCTAACTCTAGCTTTATCCTGAACTTTTTATTTTTTTATTTTCTTGAGTCAATGTTATGGCAAAAATGAGGAATTTTTCTTAGAGAAGCAGATGCCACTTGTCTGTTTGCATTTAGGATCTCCTCCATTTCCCCTGTTGGCCCAGTTCTTTGGCAAAATTTTCATATGGCAAAAAATTATGCAACTACTCATCCCATCAGTTAGAGATTTAAAAATAATTCCTAACTGTTTAAACAACACCCACACAACGGCTGAGCACGTTTTCCTCTTCGCCCTCTGCATTGGGAGCTTGTGCTAATTTCCCTGGCACTTTTGCAACTCTGGCTTCCGCACGACTTCTCTCCTTCGCGCTAAGCTGTTCTCTGATAAGGTGCAGCTGGGGAAATCCATCGCTCTCTGGACCAGTCAGGCTTTCACATCAGTTAAGTTAATTGACAGAAGGCTTAACATATTTCTTAATTATGGCTGCAAAGTCATTACTGGAAGAAGCTGGCAAATCACGGAAAAACAGTGTTTTCTGTATTCTGATGAACTGGTTATGAAAATGGCTCAATGAAAGTACAACACCCAACCCAATGGGATTCTAAAAAGTGACAAGGGTAGCCACAGGAGTGTATCTCATAGTGAAAAAAGGCCTGATGGAGGTCAGGGATCATGAAACGTGTGTTTCCCCCAGCTCTGACCTTACCCAGCATCTCTCTACCTTGGTGCCCTGGTTTTTTTTTTTAATCAATCGTTTTTTTTTTTTCAATCATCAATGGCTAATAATAACTGTCCTGTAAGTCTTACAGGGCTATTATGGAAAAAAATTGGATAATACCTTTGAAATTGTATTGAAAATTTAATATTATAGATGTAAGGTATTATTCATAGAGGACAATGACGAGAGGTTGGCTAAATATGCCTATTAAGCTTAATTCATATGGGGTAACTTTTTCCTACTAGTCACTGTTTTCTTTGCATATCAGGTTGTTAGTACATACCTTGTAGATTCATGGCATTATAGAAGTGAAAGTGACTTTAGGAGGTGACCTAGTTCAATTCTTTTTCATTTTTTGGACAAGAAAAGTGAGATGAAGTGACTTCCCCTAGGTCACTTAGCTTATTAATGGTAGAACCAAGTCTAGAAGTTATCATATTTTTTGGCCTTAAAATTCTTATTTGTGTGTTTATAAAAGTAATAAATGCTCATTTGAGAAAATGTGGGATACACTAAAGGTATTTAACTAAATTAAAATTATGCATAATCCCTCATTTCAGAGATAATTATTCTTAGTAATTTCTTACCTTTATTGATATAGGTATAGATATAAACTTTTCGTCTAAAATTGAGATCTTATTGTATAAACAGGTTGGTATCATCCCCTTTCATTCAACATTAATATGTCAAAACAATTTTTGCTGTCATTTCGCATGCTTTTAATTACCGAATAATATTCTATGTCAGCATGTCTAATAAATATACTTGTCTTTGATAGAAGCCCTGGTGGTGCAGTGGTTAAAGTGCTTGGCTGCTAACCAATAGGTGAGTGGTTCGAACTCATCAGCCACTCCATGACAGAAAGATGTGGCAGTCTGCTTCCATAAAGATTTACAGCCTTGGAAACCCTATGAGGCAGTTCTACTCTGTCCTATATGGTTGCTATGAGTCAGAATCGACGTGAGGGCAGTGGGTTTGGTTTTGATCAGTGGTGAAGTTAGGGATTATTACTTCTTTGGATTTCCTATTTAAAAAATAACCTGTTCTTTTCCTTTGTCCATTTTTCCTATTTTTAATCATATTCTTTCTTGGTGATTCATAAGTATTCTTTACATATAAAGTGCACTAATTCTCTTTTTAACATTTATCATGATTCAGAGTCATTATGCATTTCAGCTCTTACCACAGGCTGCAAGTATCTTGCCCAAGATCATATAACTGTAAGATATAGAACTGTCATTGAAAAACAGGCCTGTTACACCAAAACCTAGCTTTTTCTAACTACATCACATTGCTTTCTCTTATAGCTGAGACCTAAAAAGTAGGGCTAATACCCAAATTTCTGGAGTCCCTGAGTGATGCAAATGGTTAATGTTCTTGGCCGCTAACTGGAAAATTGGAGCATTGAGCCCACACAGAGACACCTTGGAAGAAAGGTCTGGCGATCTACTTCCAAAAAATCAGCTACTGAAAACCCTATGGAACATTGTTCTACTCTGACACACATGGAGTTGCCATGAGTAAGAATCAACTTGATGGCAATTCTTTTTTATACCCAAATTGCTAGATAGCTAATGAAAGTTTTACAATTAACCCAGTAAACCATTCTGACAAGTAACTAGCAAATCAATACCGTTTTTTTTTAACTTTTCATTCTGATTTCTTTCTTTTTGATACCTAAAACTGCAAATATCTCCTTGCTTCTCAATATTGCAATTGGCATTCAGTTAATAACCCTTGACTTTGCTTTTTCATTTATGCCATAGGATGTCTCAAATTTAATGAACAAATTAATAACATATATTTCTTCTCATCGTCATTATTAACCAGGTAATCTCATAGAAAGAGGATATTTACATGGATTTGTGCACTAAGTATTTGCCTAATCTTTGGTTATATAATAAAGTGTAGCTGAAGAATACATACTCATTACCATCGAGTCAATTTTGACTCATAGTGACCCTATAGGACAGAGTAGAACTACCCCATAGCGTTTCCAAGGCTATAAATCTTAACAGGAGCAGACTGCCACCTCTTACCCCCATGGAGCAACTACAGGGTTCGAACTGCTAAGCTTTTGGTTAGCAGCTGAGCACTTAACCACTGCGCCACCAGGGCTCCTTAAAGAATACATAGAAACACAATTAAGAAATAATCGTTCAATTTATATCCTTTTTAGAAACATGAACATTTTTCTTATTTCAATCTCTTTGGTTCTTCTAAATTTGATGTTTAGTAACATCTCAGTAAATGATTTTAAAAATAGTATTTAAAAAGACATGTAAGATAACTTAAAAATTTGCAGTGTTATGCTATGTTGTTTGCCCCATAATAAATTTTGTTTAGAAAAATAAAAACAATTTAAAAATTATTTAAATTTATTCAAAATATAAGGGGATTTTAGAAAAAATTGTGATATCCATAATATTTCCATTAATGGGAAATAGACTTAATATGAAATTCTTCTTTAAACAAAATTTAAGTTTCAGCAATTCTGTCATATTAGATGATAAAGTCTGAACATTTAAATCCCACCAGGTGATGGACATATTCAATGCCTCTAACTATTTGTACATTAACAATGATACATTCATTTTTTAAGAATTTTTGTGACTTCTGGCAAAATGGCGCTCTAGGCAGAAGCACCACGCCATCCCGCCACAGCAAAGGTCTGAAAGACTAAGCCGAACAGAGAAAACAACAATCCTGAAACCCTAAAACATCAAATGAAGAGATAAAGAACTCAGCCAAGCACCAAATGGAGTGAGAAAACTGACAGAGAACGGAGAGCGAG
>NW_004444034.1:2379720-2380943 GCF_000243295.1 Trichechus manatus latirostris
GTTTGTTTTCTTTTCCTTTTCTTGAGTTGGGAGCCCTTTCTGGCCAGGCGGTGCTGTGTGGCAAGGAGACTACCCCCTCGGCTTGCACAGACGTGCAGAGGGATCTCTGAGGGCATTTTTTTCTCGTTGGTTTATTTTTTTTCTGTTTTTTGGGGGGCTTTTCTTGTTCCTTTTTTTTTTTTAATTTGTTTTGTTTTCTTTTCCCTTTTTCCCTTTTTGTCTTTCTTCATTACTATTTCTCGTCTCTGTAGCTTCCTTCTCTTTCTGTTCCCTGAATACCTGGAGTTGTATACCTCTACGCCTTCTAGCCAGGCTGTATTGCAACAACTGAGAGCGACTTCCACAGACTTCACAGCTGCACCGGTGGGATCCCTGGGAACTTTGCGGTTCTTTAACCTTTCTGATTTTTTATTTATTCATTCTTTTCTTCCTCTTCCCCTTCCTGTTTTTCTCCATTTCATAGTCTCTCATCTCTCCACTCCAATGGAAAGCTCCCCTAGCATTCTTTTTTGTTTGCTTGTATGTTTTTGGCTCCTGTTCCTCTGTCCTCTCTCCCATATCCATCTTAGCTCCACACATAAAAATCTCCCCACTGCATCCTGCCTACCTGCACCATGCACTTAACATCACACCACCAAGTGGCACAGGCACGGCCTACTACAACCTCCCCTGCACTGACTACTGACCCACCCTGGTGGCTGTAGTAAGTGACACAAACAACCCATCCCAGTAATTCCTCTTCAGCTAGACCTGCCCTGCCGTACCATATTTGAGTGACTGACCCTGCCAATTGGAGAAGGAAGTGAAAAGTACTGTGCCCACAGACAACAAACAACAAAGAACACATAGTCTGCCTCCTCAGACATAGTCAAATTTTTTTTAAAAAAAGAGACGAAACAAACAAATCTACAATCAATAAACGAGAAAAATAAATACTGAATGCCCCGAGGACACCAGACAATATCAAAACATTTACAAAAACAGGACAGGATGGTTCCAGTAGGTGTCCAAAATAAAACACCAGATGACTTTGCAGTGGAAGAAAAGGCACTAGAACTACCTGATAGGGAATTCAAATCTCTAATACTCAGAACTCTCCAAGATCTGAGGCAAAAAGCTGACAAACATGAGGAAAAGATAGACAAATTCTTGGGAAATACAGACAAAAAATTGCAAGAATTCAGGAAAATAATGCGGGAACAAAATGCCAAAATAAATTCACA
>NW_004444034.1:2386447-2423356 GCF_000243295.1 Trichechus manatus latirostris
AAGGAAAAGCTTAGTCCGAAGGACTAATGGACCACAGCTACCAAGGCCTCCACCAGACTGAGCCCAATACAGCTAGATTCTGCCCAGCTACCACCACTGACTGCTCTGACCAGGATCACAACACAGGGTTCTGGACAGAGCTGGAGAACGATGTAGAACATAATTCTAACTCACAAAAAAAATACCAGAGTTACTGGCCTAAAGGAGACTGGAGAAACCCTGAGATTATCGCCCCCAGACACCCTTCTAGCTCAGTGGTGAAGTTATCTCTGAGGTTCACCGTTCAGCCTGGGAGTGGACAGCCCCATAAAACCAAATGAGACTAAAGAGGTACAGTAGTCCAGTGACAAGGGCCAGAAGGCAGAAGGGGACAAGGAAGCTGGTGATAGGGAAGCCAAGGTTGAGTAAGGATATTGTTGATGTGTTGTGAGATTGTTAACCATTGTCATAGGGCAACATGTGTGGTAACTGTTAAACGAGAAACTATTTTGATCTGTAAGCCTTCATCTTAAGTGAGAATAGCAGCACAATTGGAAGAGCGTAGCCAATGTCACTGAACTGTGCATGTAGAAATTTTTGAAATGGTGTATCTTTGGCTATGTGTATTTTCACCAAAAAAAGGTTGTGGGATTGTTAACCAATGTCATAAAACAATATGTGTACTACTCTTTCATGAGAAACTATTTGCTCTGTAAGCCTTCACCTGAAGTACAATAAAAAAAACAAAAAAAGAATTTTTGTAAAGTCTCTTAACTTTAAAGATGTGAGAATATTTACATATTCTGTCATTCGTTTTCCTGTTTTGATCTAGTTTCGATTAACTTCCTCCCTTTGGGAACTGGCCATATCTTTTTGCAGTAATTGAACATTTTACAGTATCCTGCATTAGACTAATTTATCTTCTCTACTATAGTATTAGGGTGTTAGAAGAAAATTAAACGGTAAAAAAATCAGAAGAGAATTAAAAATTTCCTGGCAATTTGCAAATGGCTGGCATTCAAGCTAGGCATTTTATGGGCTGATGTAATCTTTGTTAATTGTGTGAGACATTTGCCCTTTACTAGAAAATGGAGTAAACATGTAGCCAGTGATGACATCCTGCCTGTTTGAACTTTACCGTCTTAAGGACACTTCTTGGAAAACAGTTTTATGCTTCTAAATGGACTGAATCTTTCTTCAGTGCTGATGGAAAAGTGCTGATAGAAAGATGTGCTGGAATATATCTCTGATAAAATCTATGTGTTCCACAATCATGACCCTTGTTAACTTCATTGAAAGGATTTCCATCATCCTTTAATCAATTGATGGGGTCCCCATATGACCCCAAGTGCATAAAATAAAATAGATGTATTGCTATTTGCTTTCAAAGTGGTTGGGAATTAATTTTTAAATGATAAGCATTCTGGAAATGTCTGATAGTCACTACATGAGAGTACAAGTAAGACCTCTCACCACCCCTGAAGACTGAGAAAATAGAAAAAAAAAAAAAAAATAGATGCAGGCCTACCAATTTTTTTTTTTTTTTAAGAGCATCAGAGTAGATCTGTGAACTCACAAGTTCAATCAAAGTCATTTGGATGTGAAGGAGGCATTACTAAAAATTCAAGTAACCAGAAACATTACATGTAATCACAGTCATAAGTGACTCAGATGGTCTTCTTATAATCCGGAATCCTCCCACCACCATATACAACTTCTATCAAATAAATAAAAATAAGATGCCATAGAATCAGAATTGGTCTGTTTTTTTCCAGTACATTGCTAGGGAAATGGGTGCTCTGTGAAACCAAAAACATCATTCTAGTTTATCCCTATAGTAGCAACGGATACATCAGGTTACTCTGTTTTAACGCCACCAGCCATTAATCAAACTAACCCACCGTGCTCTGTTTCCAAGCTCATCCCCACAGAGAACAGAACAGAACGAAACAAAAAACTTTCTTACTATAACTTGCTTTTTTATACCGTTGTTGTTGTTAATTGTTAGGTGCCATCGAGGTGGTCTCAACTCAAAGCAACCCTACATAAAACAGAATAAAACACTGCCCAGTCTTGCACCATCCTCACAGTCATTGTTATGCTTGAGCCCATCGTTGCAGCCACTGTCTCAATCCATCTCTTTTTCACTGAACTTCTACACTTGCTTTTTTATATAGATTTTTTTAATAGTGAAAATCTAGTTTCATATAGATTTTTCTAATATTGATCATTAATAATGATCATAATTATCTTGTAACTTAAGAGTTTTATTTTTTATTGGAAATTAATAAATTGGTCATTATTACTACTTTATGAATTAATAAATTACCATTTATTTGACAGCAAACTCTTCAGGCTGTGGTCTATGTCAATGAAATAAGTGAATATTCTGACCCTGGGAATCTTGAAAACTAAACAGCAATTTGAATTTGGACACTCTACTTTTATGTTGTTGGCTTGCTTGATGACACAGGGTAAGTCAATGAATCTCCTTAGGCCTCTCTGCTTCACTGATAAAGTAACACCATTTACCTATAAACTGACTTGATTTGCTTATTATAAAGCATTTTTATTTATGATTTGTATCCTAAGGAGGATCAAAGTGGCTTATATGGTAAAACACAATCAGGACAATAAAAAAGACCAAAAGGCACAAAAACAGAATAGGTTATGATGGATTAGTAAAATCAATTATAAAGCAGTTTGCCTTCACACATTGCACCATCAGGGCACAATTCAGAATTACAATCACAATAAGTAATAACCCAGGGAGAAAATATTTGGGAAACATGTATCTGGCAAGGGTTTAACATCCAAATATATAAAGAACCCTACAATTCAACAACAAAAAGACAAACAATTTTGTCATTCCTCAGAGTTCCTGGGTGTCTCTCTTTCCCCTATCTGTGTCTCTGTGTCTATTCCAGTCTTTTTATAAGTCAGAAGTGATTAGGTTTAGAATCCACCCTATACTAAATCACCTCATTAAAAAACAAAACAAAACAAAAAAACAGAAACAAACAAACCCTATTCCAAACAAGGTCATACTTACAGGCACAGGGAATAGGATTTCAACACATATTATGGGGTAATACAGTCAATCTATAACATATATTTATAAGGGATATTGGTCTGTAGTTTTCTTTTTTTGTGGTGTCTTTGGTATCAGGGCAATACTTGTCTCATAGAACGAGTGAGGAAGTTTTCCTTCCTCTTCTATCTTTTAGAAGAGTTTCATAAGGATTGGTGTCTTCTTTAAATGTTTGGTAGAATTCTCCAGTGAAGCCATCCAGTTCAGGTCATTTTTTTGTTGAGAGATTTTTGATTAATGATTTAATCTCTTCACTTGTTATGGGTCTGTTGAGATTTTCTATTTCTTCTTGAGACAATTTAGGTAGTTTATGTGTTTCTTGGAATTTGTTCATTTAATCTAAATGATCTAATTTGTAGGCATACAGTTGTTCATCGTATTGTCTTATGATCCTTTTTATTTCTGTAAGATTGGTTTTAATGTTCCCACTTTTCTAAATTTAGTTATTTGCATCTTCTCTCTTTTTTTCTTCATCAATCTAGCTAAAGGTTTGTTGATTTTATAAGTCTTTTTCAAAGAACCAACGTCTGGTTTTGTTGATTCTCTCTGTTGTTTTTCTATTCTCTATTTCATTTGTTTCTGCTCTGATATTTGTTATTTCCTTCCTTTTCGAAGCTTTGGGGTCAGTTTGCTCTTCTTTTCCTCAAGTTGTATAGTTAAGTTGTTGATTTGAGATGTTTCTTCTGTTTTAATGTAGGTGGTTACTGCTAAAAATTTCCCTTTGAGCACTGCCTTTGCTGTGTCCAGAAGTTTTGATATGTTGTGCTTTCATTTTCATTTGACTCTAAGTATTTTCTTATTTCTTTCTTGATTTTTTTCCCCTTAACTCATAGGTTGTTTACAAGTGTGGTGTTTAATTTCTACATATTTGTATATTTTCTAGTTAACCTTCTGTTGCTAATATTGAGTTTCATTCCATTATAGTCAGAGAAGATACTTTGTACGACTGCAATCTTTTTAAACTTATTGAGACTTGTTTTGTGATCTAGCATATGGTCTATTCTGGAGTATGATCCATATGCACTGCAGAAGAATGTCTATTGTTCTGATGTTGGGTGGAGTATTCACATATGTCTGTTATGTCTGGTTGGCCTCACAGTCTCTTTATGAAACATGAAGTATTTGTATTTCCTCAGGCTTCTGTTGGCCAAGGTGTTAGGCTGATTTGTGGTGCTTACTCTGACTCCTGTTGCTATCTCATTGAAAATATTGTAAACTCAACTCATCTTCAAGATGTGTATGATGCCTCTTCACTTCTTCTTATTCTCTCAACCCAGGTAACTAAACCACATGTCTTTATCACTCTCAAGCACCCCAGAGACATGCTATGATGACCTCAGACTGAGTAGCCCTGAGCTGGTCCCAACCCCTGTCAGATAAATGTCTCTATGATCATAGCGTAGAAGGGTTGCTGATCAAAAGCTAACATTTTCACACATGTGTGCACTCTATAAGTCATGTAAGTCACTCCCTAGACAGATCTGAAAGACAGATACACACACACACAGGGACTAAAACAGAGTCTCTAAACTGCCTATGTTTAAATTTGCCTATGCTGACCTGGCTGCCATTGACCAGAGAATCAAAACCTGGAAAAATGATGACAATTCTTCATAAGGTTTTCATTACTCAGTTGACTTTTGTAGTCATTTGCATTATGTAAAAATAAAAATTTAAGTGAATTTACTAAATACCACAAAAGATGAAGAAGCGTTAATAAGCATAGCTTTGAGTTAAAACTCAAGAGGAATCTTTGGGGAAAATAATTCGTTAATAATAAACAAAGAAATGTAATAATGACTAATATGTGTGTAATATATTATAGCTTGCAAATCATTCTCACATACATCTTTTAGCTCTTACAACAATGTTGTAACATACATGGTGAGTTTTATTTCATGATGAAGAAAATGAGATTGAAAGAGATTTCGTGATTTTCCCAAAATGACTCTCAGAGCCAAAACCTGAACCCAGGTCTTCTCAGTCCCTTTCCTCCTTTCATCATAATGCAATATAAGGAGCAGTACCTGCTCTCGACAGGGCTACAATCTAGGCAAAGAGAAGTTATGTGCATATCAAACATCCATAACTGATCATTAAGAACAGTATAAAATATTGCTAAGTATAAATATTTCCATTGCTTTTCCAGTTTTAGATACAAGAAAAAATAATGCATTTCCAAGTCAATTTCATAATTTTGCTTTGTGGAATAAAGATAAGGAATGTATCTTTTAAAAGTGTAAACTACTGAACCACTCCTTGGACATTTAAAGTAATTTTATTTTTAAATTTATTTTTAATTATTTTTCTTGTCGTGTTTTATTATCTAAGGGGAAGAACTGTGTTCCTTCTGGTCTTGCCTCATCTAAGTAGATTGCTTATGTAACAAAGCTTTTTAAAAGGGCATGCATCTTGCCAACATAGCATATAGGTTGGGTTTCATGTTCGATATAGCTAAACATATTGCTATTTTTTTATTATTCAGGATTCAGTGCTGGTTGATATAATGCCAATATCAAATAGACTAGGGATGGAGATTAAATATGAAACCAGGATTCCTTTTCTACCAGATCCAGGCTTAGGGTTAGACCACATTTGTTTAACATTCATTAGCCTTCATAGACCACTGAACCTTAAATCACATTTTATTTTATTGTTACTATTTTGCCTTGAAATATTTATGACTTCATATGCTTCCATTACCCAGTGCTTCCTCTATGCTTGTGCATATTGTTGCTTATTATGTCATCATAATGTCATTGGGACTTATCTGTGGAATGGCATCTTTAACTTAATTAAATATATCTGACAAACTGTATGATGTTCTAAGTTCCAAGGGTTTATTTCTAACCATGACAAGATAACACATCATAATCACTTTCTAGCTAATCTAGATTAGAAGATACTATCTGACAGAGAAACTATCATTGGCTGATGTGTGTGGATAACTGTAACTGAGAATGTATCATGCTGTTAGGCTCAAGCAATTGGCTTGCTGCTGTTATAAATGTGGGTTATAGGGGAAGAAAAGAACTTTTTTCTCAGGAGGGCTTCTCTTACCTGCTCTTCCTTAGACATTTTCACACAGTTCTAACAATTTTGAAAATTTTGAGAAAAAGATAGTTTTGAAAGTGTCTGTATTTCAGTTTAGGACGATTCTTATCAAGTTTAATGATGTGTTTGGTTAAATTCCACCAAGACTGGAAGATAGCAAGTTCTTAGGTAGCTCAGAAATTAGAAGCTTATGTAATAGAATCCTTTTTTTCATGTCATGTTTTGTAAATTTTCTTCCCTCACAAGATTTTGATTTATTTCAATGCTTTACTATTCTTATTTAGAAAGTACATTTAACCTTAATGGGAGAAAATACAAAATGCTCCACTATTAATAGAAAAATCATGCTAATTCTGGTCTCTAGGCCTCTAGTCATGTGACTGCCACTTCCCCATACCCTTGTCATGTGCTTCCTGTTCTTTGGGAGTCCTTAAAGTCCTCCCTGATCAATCTCACCTCATCCGATCTCCCCATCAATGGACCTCTGTAATTTTCTCTAGCAAGCATTTGGCATGTAATTATCCTGCCTTCCAGGGTTACTTAGCTGCTTCATGCCTGGATTATGTCTCTGAAGATGAAGAGCTGTTTATATACTTTTCATGTATCTATGTCATCCCTTAGCATAATACTTAGTAGTTGTTCAATAACTACTTGTTGAGTAAATAAAATTATAGTGCTTGCTTCTTCTTATGTTTAAGGTAGTTAAGTAGTAATGGGAAAGGAAATAAATATCTCATGCTTCCAAACAGAACGGGTTTATCATTTCGACAAGGAAACTCCCAGCATAGTGCCAAAAAGGGTCAAAATTTTTGAAAGGTGGTGGGCATTGGGCAAAACATGGGGATTAAACATGGTAGTTTTAACTCCAGCTCTGCCAATAATTCTGTTTGTGATCTTGAGTAACTTTATCTGCATCCACATCTCTTTGTAAGATGAGATGGGTGCGTTAGGTTCCTTTAAGTTCTGTCTATGAGATTGTAAGTATTTTAATGAAAATATTGTATTGAGTATCTATTCTTCTCCAAGAACTATTGCAGAGACTTTTACAGACATTATCTCAAGATGAATAAAAATCAGAAGAAAGGTAATAGAGTAGAATTTAAAAGCACATGGAATTATTCAGGCAGCCTCAGTTCCCAGAGAAGTTTATGTAGAAGTGTGCAGGAAGCAGTTAAACAGTAATACCCCAGATGGCAGTGCAGCCAGGGGGCTGTGCAATAGGGCGAGACAGGAAGCATCATTCAGTCAATGACTTCTGCACAGTAGGCTGTACTTCGGTTGGAAGCTGTTCTGTTCTTGCCAAAAGTCATAATAGCACTCAAATCCTTCCATTCACCCTTGCAGTCAGGGCCAGCGTTATGGGCATGCAATCTGTGCAGTCACACAGGGTCACGTGCTCAGAAGGGCCTAATGCTTAGCTAATGTGCTGCTGTCACCATCTTGAAATTCTTAAAATTTTTGAACAAGGGGCTTTGCATTTACATTTTGTACTTGGCTCCGCAAATTATGTAGCTAGTACCCCTTGTAGGTGAGAGGGAGACTGACTACAGATTAGAGCACTGTCATGGATGGAATTGTGTCCCCTAAAAATATGTGTATCAGTTTGGCTAGGCTATGATTCCCAGTATTATGTGATTGTCCAACATTTTGTGATCTGATGTGATTTTCCTATGTGTTGTAAATCCTATCTCTATGATGTTGAAGAGATGAGATGATCGGCAGTTATGTTAATGAGGCAGGACTCAGTCTACAAGATTAAATTCTGTCTTGAGCCAATCCCTTTTGAGATATAAAAGAGAGAAGCGAGCAGAGAGACGGGGGCTCTCATACCACCAAGAAACAAGAGCGAGGAGAATAGTGCATCCTTTGGGACTGGGGTCCCTGCGCTGAAAAGTTCCTTGACCAGGGGAAGATTGATGACAAGGACCTTCCTCCAGAGACAACAGAGAAAGAGAGCCTTCCCTTGGAGCTGGCAACCTGAATTTAGACTTGTAGCGTACTAGACTGTGAGAGAATAAATTTCTGTTTGTTAAAGCCATCCACTTGCAGTATTTCTGTTATAGCAGCACTATATAACTAAGACAAGCATATATAGAGCAGACATAGATCAGTTTGAGAAGGTCACCCAGGTTTAAACAGGTGCCAGGCATTTTGCAGAGTTCAGTGTTGTCTTAGTCATCTAGTGCTGCTATAACAGAAATACCACAAGTGGATGGTTTTAAAGAGGAGAAGTTTATTTCCTCAGAGTCAAAGTAGGCTAAAAGTCCAAATTCAGCACGTCAGCTCCAGGGGAAGGCTGTTTCTCTCTGTCGGCCTTCTTCTGTTTGGTGTTCCCCCGGATTAGGAATTTCTCTGCGCACGGACGCCGGTCCAAAGGACGTGCTCTCCTCCGAGCACTGCTTTCGTGATGGTATGAGGTTCCCAGTTCTCTGCTTCCTTCACTTTCCTTTTATCTCTTGTAAGGTAAAAGGTGGTGCAGCCACACCCTAGGGAAACTCCTTTTACATTGGATCAGGGATGTGACTTGGGTAAGGGTGGTGTTACAGTCCCACCCTAATCCTCTTGAACATAAAATTACAATCACAAAATGGAGGCTAACCACACAATGCTGGGAATCATGGTCCAGCCAAATTGATTCACACATTTTTTGGGGGACATAATTCAAACCATGAGAACTGTACAGGCAAGAATTTGCACAAGTTATGACAGTGGTCAGTGAGAAGAGGTAGCCAAAACTATGGAAGTATAGTTGAGGGAGAAACTGTCCTTCATGCCTCTAACTCTGAGCCATTGCAGAAGGAAGGACAGAAAATGCTTGACAATTAAAATAAAACTTAGGTTTCAAGAAAGTGATTATTTCATTGCAGGGTGGCATGGTATGTAAGACACGCAGAATACCAAAGAATAAGTGAAAGAGAAAGAACTAGGGTAGTGAAATAAAGGAGATGATTTAGACATAACAATATACATAATCACTACATTTTTCTAAAGAAGAGTAAAGAGTACAAGCCACATTGTATGATTTTATAATTGTTCATGCTTGTTCACAGAATATATACATATGAGAGTGTATGTGTGTCTATGTATAGGTACATGTGTATGTGTTGTGTACGTATGTAGAAAGAGCAAAGGTAACTCAGGGGATCTATATATGTACCTGTCTATGTATCTATGTATCTACCTATCAGCTCTCATTTCACAAAGTGAGTTCAGTCATCACTCTGAACACATCACTCCGGCTATGAGATCCATTAAAAAAAAAAAAACCTGTTGCCATCGAGTCAATTCTGACTCATAGCAACCCTACAGGACAGTGTAAAACTGCCCCATAGGGTTTCCAAAGAGCCACTGGTGGATTGAAACTGCTGACCTTTTGGTTAGCAGCCTGAGCTCTTAACCACTGAGCATACAGTCCTGTGATTTTGGACAACTCACCTGGCTTCCCTGGAACTTGGTTTCCTTATCTATATTATGAAGAAATTAAATTAAATATTTCAGGTTCTTTACATACTTAAATTTTTTTTTTTTTCCCTCTGAGGAAGAGAAGAAAATAGTAATCTGGTCCATATCAAAACGTGAATTTTTAAAAATAAGAATTTCACCATAGGAGGCATAGAGAGGTATCATCTTAAGGTCTACCTATCCAGTTTTGGGCTGGTGATAAGAGAATATGAACTTGGCTACTAATGTTCCTCCAGGTATTGGTCAGCTATCTCCTTGAATTTGTATACAGGAGCCAACGGTTGCCAAAAGGCTGTATGTTATAGATCTCTTTTCTGTTTAGGCTTTGATGATCTATAATCTTTCTTTAATATAATGCACTATATACCTCCCCATTTACACAGTTGTTCAGTTTCTATAACAATGTATATATTAAACTCTCTGAGTATTTTCTGTCCAGTGGATTTGCACTTTTATAATCTTTTTGTTCACTTTTAATAACCTCTCTGCAGTTCTAGCCTGAATTATGCCCTCTAAAGTACGTTCCTATTGCGCTTTAAGAGTTTTTCTTGGCCTATTACAAAGGAATCTCATGCTTTATTTTCATTTTTCTTGTGAATTTGGACCATTTTCATCTTCAATGGGATATTTTTCTGAGCAGTACATTAAAATGTGTATTTTTCCTATAATCCCACTGCCGTTGAGTCAATTATGACTCATAGCGACCCTATAGGAGAGAGTAGAACTGCCTCATAGGGTTTCCAAGGCTGTAAATCTTTACAGAAGCATACTGCCACATCTTTCTCCTGCAGAGCGGCTGGTGGGTTCCAACCACTGACCTTTTGGTTATTAGCCGAGTGCTTTAGCCACTGTGCCACAAGGGCTTCTTTATTTTTCCTATTGTGGGGAACAAATAGAATATGATTCTCATGAGCCTGTCCTCTTAGAAATTTCAATATTAGTGCATAGTGCAGCTTCTATCTGATTTGACTCTGTAAAATTTCATTTGCATATACTTCAAAGAGTACCATGTAGTAACTACATGGATTATATAAGGGAGAGGAGTATATCTGTTCCTCCTTCCTTGAAAAATTAATAAAATACCTCACTTTTTTCTCTTTCTTTCTCTACACACACACACACACACACACACACACACAAACATGCATGTACATATACAGACATATACACATACATATGTACATACACATAAACATATATACTTATGTAGATATATTTTGAATATGTATACGCAAATTATGAGCTTCTCTATAGATAGTGAGATAATTGAGGGTAGGGTGTATATCATATTTCTATTATTTAACACAGTACTAGGCAGACAGTAGGGAAAAATGAAGATTTAACGAATGAATAATGATTAGCTACTAGATCTTGTCCTTCAAAATAATTACCATATTATGGAATTTTTATAATACTGAAACCTGTCCTTTTGAAATAGTTGTGATTTTCCATAAGGTTATTTTTTTATCTTATATCATCTTTCCAATCTCCCACTTGATTGAAAACATACTTAATATCAATACCAAGAGCAAGGAAATGAGTGTAGATGAACAAAGTCTTTTTCTTAAAAGTCATATTTTTTGTGTGAGCAAACTGGGCATTAACAATGAAGCATATATAATTATATTGTTCTACATTAAATGCGCCAAGTGAATGGCTTAGAAAACAAGTGCTACACATATTTGGAGGAGGAGATTTGCAGTAGTTGATGAAGCTTCATGGAGAAGTCCATGTCTTTCTACACTTTGAGTGAATATGGAAAACCTTGAGTAAGTAAACATAAACCAAAATCCTGCTATTGAGAGTTTTTAAAATCAGACTGTGGAATTTAAATTCTATTCTCTGGGCAATGGGAAGGCACTAAGGATTTTAAAATAAGGTGATAATGGTGAAATACAAATGTTGCCTTGGAAGGAAAGATAGACCAAGGTAGATGAGAAGACCCTTAGGAAATTGTTGCAATAGTTACAATACTAGTTAGAATGTGTACTATAAAGGGAGAAGTGATAGAACCTGATGAATGAATGTGAAAGAATAAATTTCTCTTTGTTAAAGTCATCCACCTGTGGTAGTTCTGTTATAGCAGCACTAGATAACAAAGACAGAATTTTGTACCAAGAGAGTAAGGTGCTGCTCTAACAGATACCTAAAATCTGAAAGCTGTTTTGAAACTGTGAATGGGTAGAGGCTGGAAGAGTTTTAAGACTGCCTTGAAGAGACTGTTGGTGGAATTATGGACATCAAAGTCAATTCTGGTGAGGACTCAGAAGAAAGTGGGGAGAGCTGTTATACTGGAGATGGTGCAGCTGACGAGAAGCAACAGCAGAGGACTGGCAGCAGCAGAGAAGCAACAGCAGCAGAATCAGGAGACCAGTGCAAGATGGTGCTGGAGCCGACCCATGGAGCAAGATAGCTGAGTGCCTTTGTGCAGAAGGCTTCCTGGCAGAGTGGGGTGCCTCTGAGAACTTATTGGTGAAGCTAGTCTTCCCAACCCATGCAACAAGAGAGCTGAGTGCCTTCCAGCCGAAGTTTACTGGTAGAGTGAGGTGCCTCCAGGCACTTACTGGTGGAACTACAGAGCTTCGGAACACTTGCCCCAGCAGGGAAGATGTGGGCTTGAGGTCCAAGGGGCCAAGAGGCCAAGGAACCAAGAAGCAGAAGCTGAAGAGACAAGGAACACAGGAAGCAGAGCTGCCTCAGTCTCAAAGGGCATGGCCACGACTTCTAGAGTCTCAAAGGGTGGAGTTGCCACTCAGATGGACTAGGAGAATGGAGCTACCCAAAGCTGAGGCAGCAGAGTTGTCATCCTAGTGGAGCTGGAAGGTGGAGCTGAAGCCCAGGGCCAAGGAGCCTCTACTCAGAATCTGGAGAGTGTGGCCAATACCTAGAGTCTGGAGGGCAGGGCTATTGTGTGAATGTCTCAGAGAACAGAGGATTATTTTCAAGCCTCGAGGGCTAATGTAATGTGTTCTGCTGACTTGCTTGGTGTCTGCTATCCTTTCTTTCCCTCCAATTTCTCCCATTTGTAATGGAAACGTCTAGCTTGTGACTGTTCCACCATTGTACTTTGGAAGCAGATAACTTGTATTCTAGATTTCACAGATAAGGAAGAATTTTTGGATGTTGGACTTGGAGTTGATTTAAGACTTTGGCTATGATATGACGGGGTGAATGTGTTTTACATGTGGCAAAGACATGAATTTTCGGGGGCCAAAAGGTAGAATGTCATGGATTGAATTGTGTCTCCCAAAAATATGTGTATCAACTTGGCTAGGCCACGATTCCCAGTATTGTGTGATTGTCCACCATTTTGTTATCTGATGGATTTTCCTAAGTGCTGTAAATCCTATCTCTATGATGTTAATGAGATGGGATTAGTGGCCATGATGTTAACGAGGCAGGACTAAATCTACAAGATTAAATTGTGTCTTAAGCCAATCTCTTTTGAGATATAAAAGGCAGAAGCAAGCAGAGAGAGAGGGGACCTCATACTACCAAGAAAGTAGTGCCAGGAGCACAACATGTCCTTTGGACCCACGGTCCCTGTGCTGAGAAGCTTCTAGTTCAGGGGAAGATTGATGACAAGGACTTTCCTCCAGAGCTGACAGAGAGAGAAAGCCTTCCTCTGGAGCTGACACCCTGAATTTGGACTTCTAGCCTCCTAGACTGAGACAATAAATTTCTGTTTGTTAAAGCCATCCACTTGTGGTATTTCTGTTATAGCAGCACTAGATAACTAAGACAATGAGTAAGGGCAACAGAGAGCCAGGAATATTTCAGAAATATGATCAAAGATTCTAACTTGAAAGAACCAAGGAAGTCTAAAGAAGAAGATCGTTTGACTGAAAGCTTGGTTTTAGTAATACCGAGCCTGAGGAGATAGCAGGGTGTCTATATGAAAATATTCATCAGCAATTAAAGTAAATGATGAAGCTAAGAGGATTTAAGGCTAGGGCTAGAGGTATGGGAGAAATATGAATATAACTGAGAGCTGAAACCATGAGAATAAATAGTTTCTTGAGACTGAAAGAATACATAGAGAAGAACCAGAGTCGAGTCTTCTGTCAATGGTATGCTGCTGGTAAATACTTAAGAAATGGTTCTCCAAGGCGGGGTGGAAAATGTCCTGATTTGCAGCATCTGCCAATTTCCATGGTGTAAATACCCCCACCACGCCTGATTATAAGCTAGGAATGTGATGTCAACTGCCTTGCAAAATCCACAAAAATTTAACATTTGGCTTTGGGAGCTGGTAAGAGCTGGTTCCAGCACACTACTGCTGGGTTATGTCCATATTTAGGGCACATCTGAAGGAAGTGGTATCACCAAATGAGACAAAAAAGTGGTGTACACAGGTATTAGGAAAGACAGATGGTGAATTACCATGGAGGAGATCATAAGAAAAATAATTTAAGAAGAGGGTGGTTTAGGTTTTCCATCACTTATATCTAAACCAGTTGCTGTCAAGTCAACTCTTAATTATGGTGGCCCCATATGTGTCAGAGTAGAACTGTGCTCCATAGGGTTTTCAATGGCTGATTTTTTGGAAGTAGATTACCAGGCCTTTCTTCTGAGGCACCTCTGGGTGGACTCGAACTTCCAACCTCTCAGTTAGCAGGTGAGTGCATTAGCCATTTGCACTCCCAGGGACTCCTCATTAATATTGAGTATAATACTTATGTGCAGTTTCTTTTGCTCTTAGTCTTAAAGACCCCACTCATTTCCAAAGTTATTTAAGTCAGCACTTTTCTTTCCAGCCCCTTCAGTTAGGTCATTTCACGCATTTGAAATGCAGTTAGATTCTCTCTCTCTCTTTTTTGCTTCCCTATGTCCTTGCTTTATTATTATTTTGTGTAATAATGTTTTATTGAGTTTTTGGTGAAAATTTACACAGCAAGTTAGGTTCCCATTTAACAATTTCCACATAGATTGTTCAGTGACATTTATCATAATGTGTCAACATTCTCTTTAATTGTGTTCTATTTGTTCCCTTTCCAATAGTCTAGTTTCCCTGCCCCCTTACCTTCTCATCTTTGCTTTTGAGTAATTGTTGACCTTTTGGTTTTTTAAGTAGGGCCCTGATCTTATGGGTAATATCCTTTATTTTGTGTGCCATTCTGCTATTTTGATAACAGGTGATCTCAGGGGATAGGCTCGGTTCTAGGTTTAAAGAGTGTCTTGTAAGGTCCTCAGAAAATGACTGGGGAAGAGCTGCCTCCTCAAAATAGAGTCGACCTTAAAGACACGGACGGAGTAAAGCTTTTGGGACCTTCATTTGCTGAGTGGCATGACTCAAAATGGAAGAAACGTTTGCAAAACAGTTGTGATAGTCTCAGGGAGCAGGGAGCTGTTTTCTACTGTTCTAGTTTGTCTGGCTTTATACACACACACACACACACACATATACATATATACGTACATATATATATATAAAATTTGAGTTCTGCTCCACATTTTTCTCCCATTCTGTTTGGGACCATCTATTGTGACCCCAGTCAGAACGGTCAGTAGTGGTAGCTGGGCACCATTTAGTTCTTCTGGTCTCAGGTTAGACAAGTTTGTGGCTCGTGTAGACTTGTTTCTTCTTTGAGCTTTTGATTACCTTGTTACTGTTTTGCTCTTGGTGAGTAGAGATGCACAGGTTTGTCTTAAATGGCCACTCTCAAGCTTTTAAAACCCCAGATGCTACTCACTTCACTAGGATGCAGATCATGATTTTTGTGAACAGTGTTATGCCAATTGACTGAGTTGTCCCATGAGACTATGGTCCTAAGCATTCAAACCCAGAAAACCAATGTTGGAAGGTGTTTGGTTATGTCTGAGGAGTATCTGTATTTGTGTCTTCAATCAATATATGTACACATTTGTATTCGCATGTATCTATATAGATACTTCTGGAACCCTAGTGGCGTAAGGGTTAATAGTTCAGCTGTTAACCAAAAGGTCAGTAGTTCGAATCACAAGCCGCTCCTTGGAAACCCTATGGGGTGGTTCTACTCTGTCCTATAGGGTCGATATGAGTCAGAATTGACTTAATGGCAATGAGTTTTTTAAATAGATACTTCTATCTGTTCTCACCTATGTACACACCTGTAACTACCAATATACCATTCATATGTGCGCAACACTCATTTTTGCTTTGGTAGTACTGTGCTCACTGCATTCACATTTGGTGTCATTTTTCCCATCACCAAAAATGACAAGTCTCTAAGGTCTAAAGCATACTTTCCCCTCCCCCCTTCTCTCCCTGGTAACCACCATTTAACATTGGTCTCTTTCTATATATCTATTCTTGTCTTCTTATAAAAGAGGAATCCTAAAATATTTGTCCTTACATGCTTGAGTTATTTCACTTAGCATTATTCCCTCCAGGCCCATGCATGTTATACTATATTTCGTGGAATCATTGTTCTTTATGGTTCCATAATATTCCATTGTATGTATGAACCACAATTTACTTATCAATTCCTCCATTGATGGGCACTTCATTTGTTTCCAGTTACTTGCTATTTATTGTGATTAAAGCAGCAATAAACATAGGTGTGCATATGTCTGTTTGTGTCATTATTTTTAGGCTTCTAAGGTATATACTAGAGGCTAGTGATGGGGGAACCATGCCTCCACCAGTTTGTTGTACAGTGGTGGCTTGCCTGTTGTTGGGATGATGGAAGCTATGCCACCGGTATTTCAAATATCAGCAGGGTCACCCATGGTGGAGAGGTTTCAGCAGAGCTTCCAGACTAAGACAGACTAGAAAGAAGAACACAGCAGTCGACTTCTGAAAAAATTGGCCAATGAAAACTCTGTGAATAGCAGCGGGACATTGTCTAGTAAAGTGCTAGAAGATGAACCCCTCAGGTTGGAAAGCACTCAAAAGATGACTGGGGAAGAGCTGCCTTCTCAAAAATAGAGTCGACCTTTATGACGTGGACGGAGTAAAGCTTTTGGAGTCTTCATTTGCTGATGTGGCATGACTCAAAATGAGAACAAATTGTTGCAAATATCCATTAATAATCAGAACATGGAATGTATGAAGTATGAATCTAGAGAAATTGGAAGTTGTCAAAAATGAAATGGAATGCATAAAGATTGATATTCTAGGCACTAGTGAGCTGAAATGTACAGGTATTGGCCATTTTGAATTGGACAATCATATGGTCTCCTATGCTGGGAATGACAAATTGAAGAGGAATGGCATCACATTTATCATCAAAAAGAACATTTCAAGATCCATACTGAAGTACAACGCTGTCATTGATAGGATAATATCCATACGCCTACAAGGAAACCAGTTAATATGACTATTATTCAAATTTATGCACCAACCACTAATGCCAAAGATGAGGAAATTGAAGATGTTTACCAATGTCTGCAGTATGAAACTGATCAAATGTGAAATCAACATGTATTGATAAATACTGGTGGTTAGAAACAAATCCATCCATAGTTGGAAAATATGGCCTTGATGATAAAAACAACACTGGAGATCACAGGATAAAATTTTGCAAGATTAATGACTTCTTCATTGCAAATAACTTTCTTCAACAACCTAAACGGGACTATACACATGGACATTCCCAGATGGAACAGACAGGAATCAAATCGACTACTTCTGTGGAAAGAGAATAGAAGAAACTCAATATCATCAGTCAGAACAAGGCCAGGAGCCTACTGTCGAACAGATCATCACTTGCTCATAAGAAAATTCAAGTTGAAGCTGAAGAAAATTAGAGCAAGTCCATGAAAGCCAAAATATGACTATGAGTACATCCCACCTGAATTTAGAAACCATCTCAAGAATGGATTTGACACACTGAACACTAATGACGAAAGGCCAGATGAGTTGAGGAATGATATCAAGGACATCACACATGAAGAAATCCAAAGTTCATTAAAAAGACAGGAAAGGAAGAAAAGACCAAAATGGATGTCAGAAAAGACTCAGAAAATTGCTCTTGAACATAGAGTAGCTAAAGCAAATGGAAGAAATGATGAAGTAAAAGAGCTGAACAGAAGATTTTAAAGGGCAGCTCAAGAAGACAAAATAAAGTATGATAATGAAAGGTGCAAAGACCTGGAATTAGAAAACCAAAAGAGGAGAACACACTCAGGATTTCTCAAGCTGAAAGAAATGAAGAAAAAATTGAAGCCTGGATTCACAATATTGAAGGGTTCTATGGGGAAAATATTGAACGAAGCAGGAAGCATCAAAAGAAGATGGAAGAAATACACAGAGTCACTATACGAAAAAGAATTGGTCGACATTTAACCATTTCAGGAGGTAATATATGATAAAGAACTGATGGTACTGAAGGAAGAAGTTCAAGTTGCACTGAAGGCATGGGCGAAAAACAAGGCTCCAGGGATTGATGGAATACCAACCGAGATGTTTCAAGGAATGGATGCAGCAATAGAGGTGCTCACTCATCTATGTTAAGAAATTGGAGGACAGCTGCCAGGCCAACTGACTGGAAGAGATCCATATTTGTGTCCATTGCAAAGAAAGGTGACCCAACAGAATGCAGACATTATCAAACAATATCATTAATATCACACGCAAGTATAATTATGCTGAATATCCCTCAAAAGTGGTTGCAGTAGTACATCGACAGGGAACTGCCAAAAATGCAAGCCAGATTCAGAAGAGGATGTGGAATGAGGGATACCATTGCTGACGTTAGACAAATCTTGGCTGAAAGCAGAGAATACCAGAGAATACCTGTGTTTTATTGACTATGCAAAGGCATTCGACTGTGTGGATCCTAACAAATTATGGATAACATTAAGAAGAATGGGAATTCCACAACACTTAATTGTGCTCATGCGGAACCTGTATACGGACAAAGAGGCAGTTGTTCGAACAGAACAAGGGGATACTGCATGGTTTAAAGTCAGGAAATGTGCGCATCAGGGTTGTATCCTTACACCATACTCATTGAATCTGTATGCTGAGCAAAAAATCCAAGAAACTGGACTATATGAAAAAGAATGAGGTATCAGGATTGGAGGAAGACTGCGATAAACAACTTGCATATACAGATGACACAACCTTGCTTGCTGAAAGTAAAGAGGACTTGAAGCACTTCTGATGAAGATCAAAGACCACAGCTTTCAGTATGGATTACATCTCAAATAAAGAAAACAAAAATCCTCACAACTGGACCAATAATAACATAACGATAAACAGAGAAAAGATTGATGTTGTCAAGGATTTCATTTTACTTGGCTCCACAATCAATGCCCGTGGAAGCAGCAGTCAAGAAATCAAAAGATGTATTGCTTTGGGCAAATCTGCTGCAAAAGACCTCTTCAGAGTGTTCAAAAACAACGATGTCACTTTGAGGACTAAGTTGTTCCTGACCCGGGTCATGGTATTTTCAATTGCCTTATATGCATACGAAAGCTCAACAATGAATAAGGAAGACCAAAGAAGAATTGCTGCCTTTGGATTATGGTGTTGGTGAAAAATATTGGATATATCATGGACTGCCAGAAGAACGAATAAACCTGTCTTAGAAGAAGTACAGCCAGAGTACTCCTTGGAAGCGAGGATGGTGACATTATGTCTCATGTACTTTGGACATGTTACCAGGAAGGACCAGTCCCTGGAGATCATCATGCTTGGTGAAGTACAGGGTCAGCGAAAAAGAGGAAGACTCTTGACTAGATGGATTGACACAGTGGCTGCAACAATGGGATCAAGCATAACAGCGATTCTGAGAATGGCACAGGGTTGGGCAGTGTTTCATTCCATTGTACAGAGGGTCACTATGAGTAGGAACCAACTCGATGGCACCTAACAACAATGTCCTTGTTTACCTCTTGCAATAGATTTTGATTTAAAGTCTATTTTATCTTATATTAGTATTGCCACCCCTGCTCTCTTCTGTTTACTGGTTGAATGGAATATTTTTCTCCATCCTTTTATTTGCAGTCTGTTTGTGTCCTTATGTCTAAGGTGTGTTTCTTGTAAACAGCAAAAGGACGGATCATTGTTCTTTTAATCTGTTCTGGCACTTTCTGCCTTTTGCATGTGGTGTTTGGACCTTTTACATTTAAGGATATTACTGAAAATGAAATGCGTACCTCACTCATTTTGCTATTTGTTTTTTTGAGTGTTTAGTATTTTCTTTGTGTTCTTATCTGATTTTTCTGTTTTTGTTTGTATTTGGCTGCTTTCTTGTAATGAGCCTTTTTGCTTTCTTCCTTCTTCTGAATGTGTATTCTTGGTGATTTCTTAGTGGTTACCACATATATTACATTAGACAACTTATAATTGCAACAACGTTTAATATATGAACAATAGCTAACTTACAACCTTAACATAATAAATCTATTTCTGATATACTCCTCCCTTCCCCATTTCTGGAAATGCTGGTGGCGTAGTGATTAAGAGTTTGGCTGCTACCCAGAAGGTTGGCAGTTCGAACCCACCAGGTGCTCTTTGGAAACCCTATGGGGCAGTTCTACTCTGCCCTATAGGGTCACTATGTATCAGAATCGACTGGACAACAACGAGTTTTTGGTTTCCCCATTTCTGTTTGCGTGTCTTCATTAATATCAACATACAACCCATATTCAATAAGTTCACTTTGTACTCATTTTTTACAAACTTGATATTGTATTGTTTGTGGGATTTAATTATTGAGTTTATTCCCTGAAAATATCATATTACTTGGTCCTTATGATTGCCAGCGTTGTTGTGTTTTTTGGAGATCTCTCATTCTTATTTTTTGTTTACCTATTTATTTATTTTCCTGTGTATAGATATGAGAATTTATTTAATGCTGTTGCCTTTCCATTTGGAGTAGTCCTTTGAGTAATACTTGCAAAGCTTGTCTGGTAGTGACAAATTTCCAGAGCTTCTGTTTGTTTGGGAATGTCTTGATTTTCCCCTTGTTTTTGAATGACAACTTTTCTATGTAAAGAATTCTTGGTTGGCAGTTGTTTTTGTTCAGTATTTTGTATATGTCATTTCATTGTCTTATGGCCTCTAGAGTTTCTGGGGAGAAATTCACACTGATTCTTATGAAACCCCTTGGTATATTATATTGAATTTTTCTCTTGCTGCTTTCAGAATTCTCTACTTGTCTTTGGTATTCAAGAATATTATTAGGATATGGTGTGGAGTTAATCTTTTTTGTCTCTTCTAATTGGAGTTTCTGTAGCTTCCTGTATTCGCAGGTATGGTTCTCTGTTCAGGTCTGGGAAGTTATCTCTGGTAATCTCTTGGAAAATTGTTCCTATGCCTTTATTTTTGTCATGGTTCTCTGGGAATCCAATAATTCTAGTGTTAGACTCTTATTTGAAGCCCCTATTTCCTTTTGGGTTTGTTCACTTTTCATCGTTCTTTTCTCTTGAGACTTGATAAGTTCAGTTATTTTGTCTTCTAGTTCATTTATTCTATTTTTGTCTGTTTGACTCTAATGTTGTGTGTTCCTCTTGCTTTTTCTTAATTCAATTGCTTTATTATTCAGTTCCAGTAGTTCTCTCTCTCTTTTTTTAGTTTTCAATTTCCTTGTCAAGTCTCTCATTTTGTTCCTCCATTTGTTTCCTGATCTCCACTAGTTTGTTTTCTGTGTGCTTTTTTGCTTTCTTTAATCACGTTTAGCACCACAGTCTGAAAATTATCAATTCTTTGTGTTAGTCTGGCCTCCACAGGAGAAATTTCCTCTTTGTCTTTTACTTTTGATTGGTCCTTTTTCTCTTGTGATTTTGTGTGTTTTACCATTTTTGTTGAACATGGGCCATTTTACTACCTTTTTTTTTAACTTTAACTTTTGTATTCTGGTTTTTGTGGGAAAATTTTCTTACTGGGTGCCCTGGTGGCACAGCCGCCAAATGCCTGGCTGCCAGCTGAAAGGCCAGGGCTTGCGCCCTCCAGTTGCTCTGCACGAGAAAGATGCAGCAGCCCGCCTCTGCAAAGACTCACAGCCCTGGGAACCCTATGGTGCAGCTCCACTCCACCCCACAGGCTGTTATGAATCAGAGTCAACCCAGCAGCAGTGGGCTTCATTTCTTCTCCTGAGAACCACTAGAGGGCACTATTATTCTTAGATTTTTTTCAGTGCTGGAGGAGCCGTGGTGGCACAGTGGTTAAGAGCTCAGCTGCTAACCAAAAGGTCAGCAGTTTGAATCCACCAGTCATTCCTTGGGAATCCTATGGGGCAGTTCTACTCTGTCCTATAGGGTTGCTATAAGTTGGAATCCACTGGATGGCAATGGGTTTGGTTTTTTCTTTTTTTTTTTTGGATGCTTGCTCTCTGGAATTCAATTATGCATGTGCGGAAACAGGGTGTTTAGCTGGTCACAGACTTTGACATAAGTGGCGGGGCTCGACTTTTCTGTGGCAAAAGTGAGGGGCTCTCTATGTGTTTTCTTCGTGGGTGTTCCTTCACAGGTTCTCCCGCTGTCTCCCACTGTGGGCAGTGAGCTAGCCATTTCCCTCTGTGTTGCCATCTGTCTGAAGTATTGCCCTTGACCTGCTGCCCTTGCAGTTCCTCTCGGTCCATCTTGAGCCTCAACAAGACTCAACAGTACTCTCTCACAGCACCATGGTCTCCTTTCACTCCCTCCCAATTGTGCAGTCTGCAAAGTCCCACAGCCAATCTGTGCTGCCTTAAAAAAATTGGGCTAGAGCTTCCTCAGATTAGCTCCCTTTCTGTGTTCCCTGTTTGGGATGTTGCTCAGCCCTGTCCCAAAATGGCTGTGATAAGCAAGTGCTCCCGATGGTAGCAGGTAGGTTCTCCCAGCTTCTGTGCCATCCTCACTCCTTTCCCCTGCTTCTGGACTCGCTCCGACTCTCCAACACCTCAGCTGTCATCCAGAGTTCTGAGATCTCAGTCTGTGCTTGTTTTTATTTGTTGTTCTACCTTGCAGTTAGATTCTCTTGCCACAGTCTGCATTTGTTCTGATAATCTCCTAAATTGTTATTATTTTTTAATTTTCATACATTAAAGTTTATTCTATGAGTTATAATATTCTGAGTTTTGACAAATGTGTAATTTTAGGTATCCACCACTAAAGTATCATATAGAATAGTTTCACTGCTCTAAAGAATCCCACGTGTTTCATTAATTCGAACTTTCCTTCCTCCACTCAAACCCCTGGAAGCCACTGATCTTTTCACTTCTTCTATAGTTTTGCCTTTTCCAGAATGTCATATAATTGGAATAATACAATATATAAGCTTTTCACATTGATTTCTTTCACTTAGAAATGTGCATTTAAGGTTCATCTATATATTTTTGTGGCTTGACAACTCATTTCTTTTCATTGCTGAATAATATTCCATTTTATGGATATACTACAGTTTGTTTATCCATTCACCTATTGAAAGACATCTTGGTTGCCTCCAGTTTTGGACGATTATGAATAAAGCTTCTATAAACATTGGTGTACAAGTTTTTGTGTGGACATACTTTTTCAAATCATTTGGGTAAATACCTAGAAGATTGATTGTTGGATCATGTGGTAAGACTATGTGTAAGAAATTACCAAACTGTCTTTCAAAGTGGCTATATCATTTTGCATTTCCACCAGCAATGAATGAAGATTTCTGTTGCTCCATATACTTGACAGTACTTTGTATTGTCATTGCCTTGGATCTTAGACATTCCCATTGGTGTGTGGTGGTTACTTTAACTTTTTAAATATGAGTCATAATAATTAGACACAGAATATATGTTTAAAGGATGACAGAACTGTTCTACTCCAGTTAATAAGATGTTGGGTTATTTTCCAATTTGAAAGTCACTATCAAAACATTTAATATTACAGAACTTTAAATTATATCCAAAGGTTTATTAAACTCAGTTATGTAGGGGACCAATAATATAAATAATCCAGATAATAAAATATAAATTATGTTTGGCTTTTCAATGCATTTCATGATGTGCTTTGCAATTATAAATTTACCATTGTAATTATAGTAACTTTAAGAGTTGTGACTATATATTGCCAAAACAACTAGTGGGAAGGGGATGACATTTATTACGAGTTTCTTAATCTATACTAGTAAGTGTATATGATTTCTTTCTTTGAATTTAATATTTTTATTTTTAATTAATTTTTGTATTTAGCATTGTGTAGCTTTAAGTTCAGGAAAAATTACAAAAATTTTTGTTTTACATTCTTTTCACACATCTATTGTCAGGAGGAAATGGGGGGATGACTGAGGTGTGAAGCTACAGAAACTACCTTGATAAAACAGCTTCCAAATATACTACAATATATAAGAAGCGAAGACTGACTACATTGGCTTTCTTATGGAAATACACTAATAAAAAGTTAAAACTGAACTAGATACAAAAAACTTAAATTGCTATTATGCAAACATATGGTGACTTTTAGGAGCTATCTCTGTTTATGATAGAAATGACTCTACAATATATTGTTTTAATCCTACTTGATGTTAGAAGTACGTTGTTGTTGTTAGGTGCAGTCGAGTCGGTTCCGACTCTTAGTGACCCTATAGGACAGAGTAGAACTGCCCCGTAGGGTTTCCAATGAGCGGCTGGTGGATTTGAACTGCCAACCTTCTGTTAGCAGCCGAGTTCTTAACCACTATGCCACCAGAGCTCCACGTTAGAAGTATATTGACGTTAACAAGTCATTATAATTGTTACTATATTCTTAAAATTTAGGATACCGGAGATTTTGGATTCTGTAGAACATGATATATTTTTATGAGAAGAAAAACATAACCATTTTAATTGTCATACAACACAAACTTCAAAGACAATGGCACAGTAATATAAATATTATTTTATTGTATTTAGCTCTACTCTTTTGAAAAATAAAATTAGATATTAAAGACAGAAGGTCCCAAATGATCCATTAGAAATTGAAATTGATTTTAACTCGTTTTATTTGTGGTGTTTTATTTTGACTTCAGTTCAGTCCCTTAGCTCTATCTTATCACATTGCTATTCTTTCTGGGGGAGGTGTGATTTAAATAACAGCAATTTGCTAATGATGGCTGGATTGTCTGCAACTATTGCCCTTACTACTAAATGGTGCTTTACAACATCTAGAAGTGGTGGCAAATAATCGGAAGTAAAACTTTTAAAAATAATTGCCACACATATAACGGAAATCTACATAGAGTGTAAATAAGTAATGAGAGATGGATTCAACTAGATAAATGCCGACTTATCCAAGTTGAGCTAAATAATTACTGTATGTCTACCACAAGACTCTTGACATTATAGTCAACTTTGCTATGACTATTGTTTTCTCTATGTTCCCAAGCCAAGCACTGAAAACAGCCATCAACCAATACAATTCACTGTTCCAGGAAGAAATTCATAAGGATTTTTAAAAAGGAGCCAGTTAATAAACTCTTTGTCTGAATTAGAAATCAATGTCAATTTAAAGCCACATTCCAACATGGACAGTTCTGACACTGATCTCATGAGTCTAAGGAAGTAAGGATAATTTTACTCCTTATTGAAAGTTTGTTCCTGATTACATTATTTCTGTGGAAGGACTGTAGGAACAATAATAAAATACCATTATTTATCTTGTATTTATGTAAGGAAAAAATGAGAGTAGATCAATATGTCAAGAAAACCTTTCATGACTAGTGAGTAAAAAAATGTCATCTTGAAACCATTCAGCAGTTTTCCTAAAAGGGCAAACTTGCACTACCGTCTGAGATTGGATTTAGATATCTAAATGTAAAAACTAAAATCATACAGATACTAGAAGAAAACATTGGTGAATTTCTCCTTAATCTTGATGTAGGAAAAGGCTTTCCAAAAGTAGTGATAATAAAAATGATTGATAACTTTGGCTAATAAAAAAAAGAAAAACTGGCATGACCAAATACATTAAGGCTTGAAAATAATCCTCTGTTCTGCAGGCACATCTGGGCAATGGGCCCACCTCTGGATTCCAGGCATTGGCCACACTCTTCAGTTTCTGGGCAAAGGCCTCTTGGCCCTGGGCATCAGCCCTGCCTTCCAGGCCTAGTGAAATAGTGACCCAGTTCCTTCAACTTTGGTTGGCTGTGCCCCATTCCATTGGCCCACGTGAATCACAGCCTCACCTTCTGGAACTAAGGTGGCAGTGACCTCATTCTTTGCAACCTAGGGGTCAGTGGCTCCACCCACTGAAACCAAGGAAGTGGCAGCCCTGTCTCCTCTGCCCCTTCTAATAGTTCTGCTGGGCTTTGAACTGCTCCTGGGATAGTCCCTTCCTTTTCTTGGAGAACAACAGATGTTTGCCACCAAGTAGTTCCATTGGCCCATTTCCTGCCTTAAGAATTCCAGGAGGCAAATTGCTTTCTTTCATTTCATCCTGTCTGATAAACTACAAACAGCCTAAGAGTTTATTCCTACTTGAAAGATAAAGGAAGGGCCGAGGTAGGGTGGCCCTCATTTTGCTGAAGTTGTAAGATATGTTTCTGTCACTCCTATTTTGAAGTTCTATAAAATTTTCATGAGACATGCTCTAATAAATTAAGGTTAGGTTATATAATACTGTACTATTAGAATGATAATTTATCCAAAATATGTGCTAAAGTAGACTTTTATAGTTTTGCCTGAGATGCATTTATTATATTCATTCTAACAATGAGTATTCATTTACTACTTACTGTGTGTTAATTTTTAGATAGACATTAGGCAGGGATTCTATAGATACAAGCCATTGGTATGAGTCAGAATTGACTCAGTGGTAATTGGTGGTGGAGATGTGATGCTATAGGAACTATTACGTAAACATCTGCTATAAGATACTGTCTATTATTACATTCCAAAAAAAAAAAAAAAAACCCATTGCCATTGAGTAGATTTCAACTCATAGTTACCCCATAGGGTTTTCAAGGCTGTAAATCTCTACAGAGCAGACTGCCACCTCTTTCTCCTGAGGAGCTGCTGGTGATTTTGAACTACCAACCATTCGGTTAGCAGTTGATCGTTTCAACCACTGTACCACCAGAGCTCCAGATCGTTACACAGACATTGTTACATAGACACAGAGGAAACTCTGCGTGATTCAAGACAACATCGTAGATGGTTAGCAATAGTTATAATAAAGTGAATAAAAGAAGTCCCTGCCCTCCTGAAGCTTTCATCTTAGTTTTTATTAGGATAGCGTTTTGGGGTTAAATAACTGATTAAACTTTCAGAATACAACCTCATTGTACCCTTTAGGATACTCTTGCTTTAAAGGAAATGTAATCACTAGTTTCGAGTGAAAAGGAGAAATAACTTGGCATATGATACCCAAGGGAAGTTAGAAAAAATTTGAAGCTCTCTCTTTAAAAAGGGAACTAGAAATAAAACATGGCACAGATATGTTCCAGAAAGATGAACCTCAAGTAGGAGCACAGCCTTCAAGAATAACTTAAGCCCAAAGGTCAAAGGAGTTTACTAGTTTCCAAATTGTTACCTGAGAGCAGGGTAGTTGTGATAGTGGGTATGAGAGAATAGTCTAAGTAACTCAAGATAGCTATAATGCAATGGCTTATTGGGAAAAAAAAAAAGAAAAAAGTAGGTACGAACAAGTGCATCTAAATCAAAAGTGATAAAGAGAAGAAAGGGAGAAGCCAGAATTTTCCAGTAGAGTCTAGATAAATTGCAGCAGAGTTGTGAGAGAGGTGTCCAAAAAATTATTTTATATAAGAGGTTTCCCCCACCCTAACAAATTAAAATAGTGATTCAGAGGGAGCAACACAACCTGGGCCTGGAGGAATTTAGAGTGGATTTTCCAGAACAAGAAAACTAAGGCCAAAATCCTTGGAAGGGCTCATGGACCAAAGAGGGAATGTTTAAACCTAAACAAAGTTAACCAACTAATAGCAAACTGAGCTTAATCCATTCATGCAATGACTAGAGCTTGACTCTTTATTACATGCAGCAAACTGTGCTAAACACTGAGGGGATGTCATAAATATAAATAATAGAAAATCCCAATCCTTAATTCTTACATTATTAATGTCCTACTCCTAATTTTTATAACAACACTGCAGATGTTATCTAAGTAAAACACATTCCATCTTTTATTCTAGGAGATATATATATATATATACATCTCCACCTAAACTGTCTGCAGTTCTAGGAAGTTTTAAATGCTAAGCCCCTATGTGGCTTTTAGAAACTGCTGAATACATATATATACGTCATTCTAATAGGACAGTGTTATATAATTTAACCTCAATTTATTGAAGCATTTCTCATGAAAATTTTATAGAACTTCAAAATAGGGGTGACAGAAACACATCGACCTCTGCTACAACTTCAGCAGAATGAGGGCCACCTTACCTCAGCCCTTTCTTCATATACATATACATAGACATATATATGTAGCCCTGATGGCACAGTGGCTAAGAGCTTGGCTGCTAACCAAAAGGTTGGCAGTTCAAATCCACCAGCTGCTCCTTCAAAACCCTATGGGACAGTTCTACCATGTTCTTTAAGGTTGCTATGAGTCCGAATCGATTCGATTCCCACACAGGTAATGTATTCAACCACTTTTTACCATAATAAAAAGAAAAAAATATATATACACTTCTATATTATATATTTTTAATATATTTTATATTTGTATATAAAATATATTGTATATATTATGTTATATATATATTTTTTCCTTTTCACTACAGTAAAAGGTGGTTGAATACACTAGTTTGTGGGGTGGACTGCAGGACTGCAGTGGACTGAGCTAGAACAAAGGAAAAAAGCAAGGAGGAAAGGCAGAATACACAGAGTAATCTTTAGCAGGAGAAATCACTTCGATTTTACCCTTGAGTGGAGGCACTGAATGGTGAATATGAAATATATACCAGTAAAGACCTATTACCTTGTAATACCTGTTTTTTAAATACCGTTGAGAGCAAACTTTGCTGCACTGAATTGGCAACTGCACGTGTTAAGCCATGACAGACAAGTTGGGTTGCCATCTCATGTTGTGCTCCAGTTTAGCTCAGTGGTTGCTTTTGGTCAGAAACTTATTCAGCAGTTTCTAAAAGCCACATAGGGGCTTAGCATTTGAAACCTCCTAGAAGGGCAGACTGTTTAGCTGGAATGATATGAACAGGAACAAAAGGCAGCCAGTCTTCCTGGCTGCCTTGGCGCAGGCTCGTTGGATTCCATGGTTCAGTGACTCATACCCGAACACCATGAAACTTTATCACAAAGAGTTTTATTCTGCTTTAAACCTGCAGATGAGAAGTAATTTAGTTCATATGCTGCAGTGATGCAAATCAAAACCCATAACATTTTTATTAATTGCTGAAAGCAGACAGGGTTTTGGAAGCAGAAAGTACCAGCACAGAACTATGGAAACACAATAAATCTGAAGCTTAGGATTGGAAAGATGCCCAGTGTTTTGGAAGTAAAGAGTTCATCTATACATGATTTTACAAATGAAATTTTGCTGATGCAAAATCAGTACAAGCAGTTTAAATTCTTAAATATTCTTGGGCATAAACTAAATCTTCTTAATTCAAATCTTGACATTTAACTTTTAACTTATTCCTCACTTACAGTGAAAATTGATTTCATTCCTATTCAGCCAGTATTCCTATGTGTTGTCATTTTGGACACAATTTCATTTGGTCTCTAAGGTCTTCTCTCAAAAATAAACAAGCATCTTCCCAATAGCTTAGGTCTGAAGCACTGTCTACTCTTGTTTGTAAAAAGTAAACAGAGTCTAACACAGTAGTCTGTATGAAGGATTTAAATAATCACAAAAGAGCTGAAATGTCAACCCTGACTTTTACTGCTCAAAAGAAGGGACATGGATAAAAATTAAAATCTTTTCCAGTGCAGCAGTGAGTCAGAGATCATTGTATATGTGATCTTTACACACACATACACCCTCCTCCAAGAACACAATGAAAATGCTTATTATTTTCCATAATTCACTGACGATAATAGTAACATTCAGCACCACAATGTAAGCGATCATTCCATGGATTTAGTTAAATCTGCAAAATTACACATCTAGGGGTGATACATTGTTAGCTGTTTCTACATAATTTCAATATATCCAGATAACAAATATTATATTCTATACAATATCTATGTGATAGGCTGGGAGTTTTCTTTCTTACATTTACCATATTCTTTCCAAATAATGCACACCTTCTACATTTGTTTGTTAACCACATCCTCCCCTCTGTGAGGTATTTTCGTAAGTGAACTATATTATCTATTTATTTATTTTACATCAACATGTAAAAAAAAAACTGGCATAGCAGCACTTATGAGAATACCTCATGTGGGGAGAGCGCAGCTGGCAAACAAACGTAGAAGGCGTGTGTTATTTGTGTAAAAATACAGTAGATGCATTTACATCACATACATCCTTCATGGTAGGTTGCATTTCAAAAGTTCTAAAAAATATCAGCTGAAGAACTTATTAAAATATTGCTTAAGTCCAATCCCCAGAGATTCAGTTCGAGGAATCTGGATGTTTCTAATATATTTATGTAGTGATTCTCATGTATGTTGTCTGCAAACCACACTTTGAAGGACTATGTAAAATTATAGGTCGAGCTGCTGCCACCATTGGTGGCCGTGCATTGAGGCACTGACGTGTGAACAATCGCCACTGCTCTCTCAGAAAACATTGGCTGTGAAGGGAAGGTGGAGATGGGCACCAAGACAAACCTAGTCAGCAGTCTGAAGAAGAATGAAGTTTTTTTTTTGTTTTTTTTTAAGTTGTCTTTGAGAATGGAAGAGACTTGAAAAAGAATTGTAAGCTGAAGGGAAGGAGTCAACGGAGGGAGAATTGCTGATAATGCAAGGCATGTAATTATAGGATACATGAAATATATTTGTAATTCATGAGTAAAATCTGGCATCTAGTAAGCTCTCAGTATCTTTAATCCTTTAATGCACGGTTTGTATCAGAAAGTGAGTTAGGTGAAATGTCTGAGGGGCTCTAACGTTCCATCTTTCCAAGACAAGACTAGGTAAGTGGAAATTAGTAGGTATCATGGTTAAAGTCTTTCCTACTTATCTGTCTGGAACCAGGCTAGCACTGAAATACTGAATAATATCAGCTTCAGAAATGCCAAGTGTAGAAGGAGGTTCACTTCATTGTCCTTGTACTGCACACTCCTATTCATAAAATGAGATAATGATATTGATTCTATGAGTGAAATTGCTACCAATATTTCAAAACATAATAATCTTGGCAAGCCCTCTATACTGCTGACGATAGGGAATAAAAATTCCAATACTGGGACCTAGATTTAATTATGTCTCCGTCAGATTTTAGAAATAATCTCATATAAAAGCTTGTAGATATATCCATTTTCTTCTGAAAATGGAACAACCAAGTTTGCAGGCATTTCTGGGCTTTGGTGAGGTGAGGTCATGTGGTGCTGAGGTGCCTCTCTGCCCCCACAATGCAGGACTACATCATTCAGTTTGTAGTCTGAATGTCCAGCCTCTTGGCTCTTTAGAGAAAATCTAAAGAGGGCTCTATGCCTAGACACAGCGGTGACAGGCACCACTGGAACATAGCAAGGTAGACGCTATTTTAAGTGTGGCATGTATTTCCTCTAAAAATTTCAACACATGCTTGACACAGAGCTGAGGAATCTTTGATAGGTAACAATTTAGATATTTCAAGATTCCAAATAAGCCTTTTTCTGTGTATATTTAAATAATTTGATCCACACATGTATCTTTCTCCCATTATAATTTACTTCACTTAATTTGCCATAGTTTAAAATTATTTGATCTTTCCTCTTCTGCTCCCAACCGATGCCTAATGAGAAAGAAACTAACTTGCAATTATTGGTTGAAGTGAGATGTCTTCAATGAGCCCAGTGAATAAGAAAGAGGACTAAAATCTCCTGAAAACTTTGTTGGTCTTAGCAAAAATTCTAAGCTCTTCTTCCATCTATTATTATCGAGGAATCTGACATATGGTCCTTGTGCTGCTTAATTACACATTTCTTTTCCACTCCAGTTAACATATTTCACTTATTTGTCATTTCTAATATTTTGGCTAAAATTATACCATTTTCTTCCTTTCAGTTTGACTGATAGCATGAATTTTGATTGCTAGGGGGAAAAAAATGATTCAGTTCTCTAAAGAAAGAGTGAGGATCTAATCAACAAAAAAATCCTGAAAGAACCTGACATTCTCTTCAGAGGATGATTGGCTGCCCATAAAAGGGAGAATGTGTGGGAGCCTTCCTTAAGTCTCTGCTATTTGATTAACTTGTAAAGGCTAAAATCAACTGACAAATTCAATTATATATTCAAATTATATTTCTGAATTGGCTTAATTTTTTAAAGTGATGAATGAACCATAGGGGAAAAATTCCATTACAATATGAACAAGCAGAAATAAGTCCCACCATTAATACTATGCCTGTGCTCAAAAACTTCCCTATTTTTCTTGATTAACAAGACAAATTTAATGAACACAAATATCTGGCTTATAGGTCAACCATGGTGTTTACTCTCTAGGGAGAGAAAGCTGCATGGGCTACAAAACAGAGAAAAAAAAGTGATGATATCCTTAGGAAAAGACTTTAAGTCTTCTTTGGCTGTATCTAGCCTAGTAATGCAGACCATCAGTAAAGAAAACTATTTGTCTAGAGTTTGTTTCTAAAGGTGCCCAATTTGCTAATGACTGCTTGGTACGAGCAATTCAGGAAGAAGCCATTGCTGATTGCAAAAGACATTCTGAGTTAGATTTCTATACAGACACAGTAATAGGTAACATGTTGCTAAATATTTGCCCCCTTTGGAGACTTAATGTACCATAGTCAGAAAAAAAAAGCTAAATGCTTCTCATATAATCTCCTATTAAAGCTCGAATCACTGTCAGTATTTGAATACAGTAAACCCCATTTTATGGAATGGGTTGGGAACAAGACTGTTACATAAAATTGATTTTTACACAAAATGGAAATTAGCAATTTATCCTAAGAATGTTATCCAAAAAAAAGTCTATTTGACTAATGATAGATGATAAAGCATACCACCGTTTCTCCTTTTTCCTTCTATATTGATAAAACAGCATACACAAAAACTCAGTGCAAATTATGTTTAATCTCATAAGCATTATTTAAATCTTCTTTACTAGTCAGTCACTTTCATTTGTAAAAACTGGCATGTTAAATCGAATTTTTACTCTATTAACAAATACTATGGATTGCAGTGTACTCTTTTTATTACTCAAATTTTACCTGCATTGTTTAGTTTTTTTTTTTTTTTTTAATTGACTTAGTGAACATTTCCCAACCAGCCATCTCATAAGGTAGCTGTGAAGATAAACACAGGCTAAAGCATTTGGAAGTATTTTGAGTTTTCTGCAAAAACACTACCTTTGAATCCTTATACTAGGCCAGAATATGTTGCAGTTTAGGAAACAGAAGTTCAGAGAAGGTAAACACATGTGCAAAATCACACAGCAAGTGTGGTGAGGCTGGAGTTTGAGTGCTAGTCTGGGTTGTTGCAAAGTTTATGAATTTCCTCATGGTACTTGAGATATTAAATGGCAATGTAGAAGACAAAACTTGTACACAGATGTTCATAGTCACATTATTCTTAACAGATCAAAAAGTGGAAACAACCAAATGCCCATCAAGTGATGAATGGAACACATTCAGCAATAAAAAAGAATAAAGTACTGAATTATGCTATAACATGGATGAAATTTGAAAACCTTATGCTAACTATAAGAAGCCAGTCACAAAAGATCACATATTATATGGTTACATTTATATAAAATGTCCAGAACAGGCAAATCTATAGCGACAGAAAGTAGGTTACTGGTTGCTAGGGGTTGGGGGGGAGTTTCCTTGTGGGGTGGTAAAATCTAAACTTAGATTGTTGAGACGGTTGCATAATACTGCGAATATAATAAAAATCATCAAAGTGTACCCTTTAAATGGGTGAATTTTATGATCTGTGGGCTGTATCTCAACAAGATGTTAAAAGAAAGATAATCTGCAATGACTGAGTCATTAAATGTCACAATGATCTCATGTTTTTTCTTCACTTTAAATATTAAGTAGATGGGTCCTTAGAGGTGAAATCATATAACTAGGCATCATTTGTGATGTGCCTGAGAATCACACCTCTACCAGAATTCTGAAAAATCAATATCCCTCCTCACACTCCCTTCTGTAAAACTCCTCTTTTACAGGGAAAAAAAAAAAAAAAATCCAAGGCTGGCCTTCTCGATGGAAAGCAGAGAGAGCGACTCACCAATGGCCCAGACAGGAGTGTGCTAAACTGGCAAGCTTATGAATCCCAAGAACACACAATTCATTCAGAGAAATAGGCCTTTAACGGTGGAATTTCAGTCACTTTAGTGGGAGAAATTGGGTTTTTAGTATAATGTGGCTGCATTTTGTAAACAAGTGTATTACTCCTTTCAAAGTCATTATCAAGGAGACTCTGTAGGTATTTAACTACATGCCTATTGATTTAAATGCTTTTTATTATAATAATTATTGTCATCCTAAAATGATTTTAAAAATTTGAACTTTCTCTTGAAAAGTTGAAATAACTAATTTTGGGATATGGATTTTATTTTTGAGATAGGCCAATAGTTATTTGAACTCAAAGTAAATGAATATAACTGGTAATCACATTGAGTAATGCCACTGGTGTTCAAAAATCTGTATCTATCTCGCTTCTCCTAAAGAAGAATTTCAAATCATTTTGAGTAAAAGCTGTGTAATTAATTTGATATTTTACATATATTTATTGGGTATCAACCATTGTCTTGGACACTGCGAAAAAGGTATTGTTTATAAGATGACACCAATGAGGAGAAGAGTAATGAGCATTTACTGTCAATACAATTTATAAAATAATTTCACATAATTTATCTCAAAGGATTCTTAGAAACTGCAAAGTTTTTTCATCCCTTTTTAATTGAACATGAGGTTTACTTATACAAATATGTACAGTTGGCCCTCTGTATCTGCAGGTTCCATATTCGTGGACTCAACCAACCTCGGATCAGAAATATTTGGGGGAAAAAAAAAAGTTCATAAAGCAAAACTTGAATTTGCCACACAGAGCATTACACTGAATCCACGAGAATGAAGTGATGTGTAGGCATACCTGTTGTAGCCTCCCACCATTTCACAGATCCTCAGTCTTTCTTCAGCACTCATAGTTTTAGCATTGTTCACCTCCTGTCTTGTCATCATTCCCTAAGCAATACAGTACTGTATAACAACTATTTACATAGCATTTACATTGTATTAGGTATTATAAGTAATCTAGAGACAATTTTAAACTCTCAATGAGATGGGTTGATACAGTGGCTGCAACAATGGGCTCAAGCATAACAACAACGATTATGAGGATGGCGCAGGACCAGGCAGTGTTTCATTCTGTTGTACACAGGGTTGCTATGAGACAGAACCGACTTAATGGCACCTAACAACAACAACAGAGATGATTTAAAGTGTATAGGAGGATGTGCATAGGTTATATGCAAATATTACACCATTTTATATACGGAACTTGAGGAACCATGGATTTTGGTATCTGCAGGGGTTCTGGAACGAATCCCCTGTGGATATCAAGGGAGGACTGTAGTGAGAAAGTGATAAATCCAGGGCTCAAAACTAGATATTTGTACAATAATTTGGGGATTTTTTTTTAACTTAGGACACTATCTTACACTATAATTTTATAAGAAAACACTTGTTTAGATATACCTATGCATAGAGATGTTGACTATGTGGTGTTGGTGAAGAATAATGAATATACCACGGCCTGCCAAAAGAATGAACAAATCCATCTTTGAAGAAATACAACCAGAATGTTCCTTAGAAGTGAAGATGCCTAGACTTTGACTTGCTTACTTTGAACACATCATCAAAAATGACCAATTGCTAGAAAAGTACATCATATTTGGTAAAGAAGAGGGCCAATTAAAATGAAGGAAACCCTCAATGAAATGGACTGACACAATAGCCTCAACAAGGGACTAAAACCTACCAACAATCATGGAGATGGCGCAGGACCAGGCAGTATTTTATTCTGCTAATACATAAGGTCATTATGAGTTGGAACCAGCTCAACAGCAACTAACTACAAATGTGTATATGATGGTATTCATTCATTCATTCATTCATTCACTCACTCAACAGATATTTACTGAAAGCATACTATGTGTCAGCCACTGTTCTAGGTGCTGGGAATACAAGAGGAACAAAACAGACACAACTTATTGCCCTCATGAAGCTTAACCTCTAGTGGGGAAGATGACTATAAATAGGAGAAATTAGAAAAATATATAGTATGTTGGATGGCATAAGCACTATGGAGAACCATAAAACTGTAGGAGAGGGAGAAAGCCATGTAGGATACTCAGAGGAGGAGGGTTCTAGGCAGAGGGAAGAGCAGGTGCTAAACCCTAAGACCGGAGTATACTTGGCACGTTCAAGAAGTTGTCAGAGATAACAGGGCCAGATGATGAAGGAGGGATAGATATTGTACTGAATTTGGCTTTAACTGAGTGACATTAGGAGACTCTGTAGGCCACCAAGGAGAGGAGTGATATCATGAAACTCATGTTTTAAAAGGATCATTGTGATGCTGTGGGGCAAGGGCACATCTCCTAAGGATTCCTTGTGTTATTCCATGATCACAACTGCCATTCTCAGACTCTGGGCATTTTTTTTTTTTTTTTTGGTTTTAACAAAGAGAAGTTTATTTCCTCACAATCAAAGTAGGCTAAAAGTCCAAATTCAGGGTGTCAGCTCCAGGGGAAGCCTTTTTCTCGCTGTCGGCCTTCTCATCAGTGCTTCCCTGGACTAGGAGCTTCTCAGCACAGGGACACCGGTCCAAAGGACGCGCTCTGCTACCAGCACTGCTTTCTTGATGGTATGAGGTCCCCCTGTCTCACTGCTCACTTCTGTCTTTTATATCTCAAGAGATTGCCTCAGGACATAATCCAGTCTTGTAGTCCTGCCTTACTAATACAACTGCCACCCATCCTCCCTCATTAACATCACAGAGGCAGGTTTACAACATACAGGAAAATCACACAGTACCAGGAATCATGGCCTAGCCAAATTGATACACACATTTTTTTGGGAGACATAATTCAAACCATGACATTCCACCCTTTGACCCCCCAAAAATCACATCCTTGCAACATGGAAAACATATTCACCCCATCATATCGTAGCAAAAGTCTTAACTTCAAGTCCGAAATCCAAAAATTCCTCTTCATCTGTGAAATCTAGAATACAAGTTATCTGCTTCCAAAGGTACAATGGCAGAACAGGCACAAGCTAGACATTTCCATTACAAGTGGGAGAAACTAGAGGAAAAGAAGTGATAACAGGCACCAAGCAAGTCAGCAGAACACAT
>NW_004444034.1:2423984-2447055 GCF_000243295.1 Trichechus manatus latirostris
CAAATTCAGGGTGTCAGCTCCAGGGGAAGGCTTTTTCTCTCTGTCAGCCTTCTCATCAGTGTTCCCCCGGACTAGGAGCTTCTCGGCACAGGGACCCCAGTCCAAAGGACACGCTCTGCTACCAGCACTGCTTTCTTGATGGTATGAGGTCCCCCCACTTTGGGCATTTTTTGTGCTCCCCACGGCACGCCCTGGACAGAGATGTCTCTCACTTTCCCCACTTATAAAGCTCTCCCCAGCTTCCCTGGGTGCTGCTGTCGTGAGTACATAAAAGGCTATTTAGAGGAACTGAAGGTGGAAACTGACCAAGAATTCTTGTGTCTGGTGAGTACAATGCATATGGGCAGAAGTTAGAGGAATGTCCATTACCTAAAATTATGTCTTGAAACTTGAACTCTGATGACAAAGAAAGATAAGATTTTCCTAATTATACAAATCTGTCTTGGAAGAGGTATAGCCAGAATGCTCCTTAAAGTCAGGATGACAAGACTTCATCTCACTTACTTTGGACATATTATCAGGAGGGACCAATCCCTAGAGAAGGACATCATGCTTGGTAAAGTAGAGGGTCAGCAAAAAAGAGGAAGACCCTCAACAAGATGGATTGACCTAGTGGTTGCAACAATGGGCTCAAACAGCAACCATTGTAAGGGTGGCACAGGACTGGACAGTGTTTAATCTTGTTATATATAAGGTTGCTATGAGTTGGAACTGACTCAACAGCACCTAACAACAACTATTATACAGGTCTCCAAATTCTTTTAGCATCTAATGTCATCTCTGTGTTAAAAATTATCTTTGCTGCCTATAAAACAGATAATAACACCTGGGGAATGTGCTTCTTAGTTCAATCAAGTACAGGAGATCAAATGGGCAACACCTGCTCAAAAGCAAAGGTGAGAAAGCAGGAAGGGACAGGAAACTTGGGTGAATGAACACAGGGAACTCGAGGTGTAAAGGGAAAGGCAGAGAGTGCTGACACATTGCAGGGATTGCAACCAATGTCACAAAGAATTTGTGTATAAATTTTTGAATGAGAAACAACTAATTTGCACTATAAACTCACCTAAAACACAACAACAACAAAATTACCTTTGTCGATACATTTCAAGTCCTTAATCAGAGCTTGTTGCCATGAAAAGAGGGAACAAAAAGAGGCCTTATAAAACTGGTAGGAAAGTACCAAGTAGTAGCCTAAACAAGGGGCTCTGCTTTCAGCCATTGCTCTTATTCTGGGAGGAAACATGTGCAGTGGAGTTATTTCAGGGCAGGCCTCCTCCAGCAAGCATATTTCCTTAACCTTAGCCAAATATATGGCACTAGAGCATTAGCTTTAGTCCAAACCTAGATGCTATTTTTTCTCCTTTGGTTTGTGTGTTGGTGGGGAACGAAACAGGGAGGAAGGCAGAAGTGAGAGAGGAAAAGGAAACAGGGTGGGCAGTTTTGTGGAGTCTGGCAGAAGCAGTGTCAAGGGGCAGGGATTGATGGGGACAGGTCATTGTCTGCAGCAGCAACTAGGAATACACACAGGGACTCTTGACTCTCTGTACTGGTGCACCTCCATGGCCTTCATCTGGTGATGTTGCTGGCTGCACCTAGGTGGGATTGGCGTATAGTGGCAAAACAACCAAGTTTTAGAAGGGGCACAGTCTAGGCTCTAAACCCAGGCCTCTTCCTGGATTCTCCCTAGATCTTCCTACAGAGTGATCAAGCAGGTTCATGGCAATGGAGGGGAACTGGAACAAAGGCTGACCCTCCAGTTCAAGCAGCACAGAGGGAAGAAGGGGTCATGACCACAGCAGGGCAGAGTGAGAATGGGTGATTAGGTGATGGAGCAGCCCTTTTACCTTTCATCTCCTATCCTGTCCCCTTCCTCAATGAGATGGTCTGGTACCCACTATTGGGGTGGCAGGCCATGTCATCCCTCCAAGCACTGTCTCACCTTGTTCTGGAGTATCAGTCTCTCTAGGTGATTTTCATTCTTGTTATTGTTGTTAGGTGCCATTGAGTCGGTTCCAACTCATAGTGACCCTATGTACTACAGAACGAAACACTGCCCGATCCTGTGCCATGCTCACAATCTTTGTTACGCTTGAGCCCATTGTTGCAGCCACTGTGTCAATCCGTCTTGTTGAGGGTCTTCCTTTTTTTTTGCTGACCCTGTACTTTACCAAGCATGATGTCCTTCTTCAGGCACTGATCCCTCCTGATAGCATATCCAAAGTATGTAAGACATAGTGTCACCATCCTTGCTTCTAAGGAGCATTCTGGTTGTACTTCTTCCAAGACAGATTTGGTCATTCTTTTGGCAGTCCATGGTATATTTGATATTCTTCACCAACACCACAATTCAAAGGTGCCAATTCTTCTTCGGTCTTCTTTATTCATTGTCCAGCTATTTTCGTTCTTGGTAGCTACAGATTTGGAAAATTAGAAAGTGTGATCTGTCCAGGAAAAGAAAAAATGGAAAACATCTGTTTTCCAGAAAGCTGCAAGGATGAAGAGCCACCAGGGGTAACAGAACAAAGTTAACTTTGTCACAGCATTTACAGGGAGTGAATGGCACTAAAACCCAAAATCCCAAACCCATTGCCATCGAGTTGATTCTGACTCATAGCGACCCTATCAAATGGAGTAGAACTGCTCCATGTGGTTTCCAAGGCTGAAAATCTTTATGGAAACAGACTGCTGCATCTTTTCTCTGCTGAATGGCATTAGTAGGGTTAACCTGACCAGTGAATTCTGTAGCCCAGCTGGTCAGCACTCTAAATCATTCCCTCTTCTCCTTGGCCATGAATAAATGCCACCTGCCGTCACTGGGCTCTAGCTCTCCCGTTGAAATGAGAAGCTTCCCATTACTCAGTGAGGCATACCTGCTTCCTGCTTCAGAGCCTCCCTTTCTTGGAGATAGCCTGTCAGTTCCCATCTGCTTCATGAAGCTGCCAGCCCCCAGAGAATGGGACCTCCACTCTGATCTCCTGTCAGATGTTGGCAACCCAGAAGGGAATTACCTTTCCAATCTGCCAGAAATTGCTTTCTTGATATCAAGGCCTGCCTCAGGGAACCACAATATACTATTCTCAGATGAAAATTAGATTTGTAAGTACACCACTTTCTTCTCTAGGTGGCTTACTAAACTTTTCTTACCTTTGTAGCAAGGGCTGCAAGTGCTTTAAATTTATAGCCATTCATAAGCAGGATTCTTTCTAACACAAATATTGTTTTCCTATATCAGGCAGGTGTGGAGAAAGCCCAAGAATAGACAAAAGGCTTTTCACCAGTGAAAAATGGAAGTTAAACTTCCACGTCAGCTCCAAGCATAAAGTGGATTATAGCAGGTGCAATTAATTGCCATTACATTTATTGGCACCTTGAAAACAATTAGCAAGTGTCCTGGTTGATATGACAGATTCATTAATCATTTAATATAGTCCTGAAAATTGATTTATCAATCAAATAGCTACCTCTGGTTGAATAACTCACGGCTGTGCTTATGGCTGTATTCATAACACTGGTCTGTTTTTAAAGGAAACCAAGAGGCTTGAGCTTAATTTAGCTCCTTAGTTTCAGTATTTATATAAATTACATTTCAGTCTCTTGAAGTTAGACCCACTGTAGCTATAAAAGCAGGGTTCACAAAGCAGACTTTTAGAAGGGCTGGAAACAGTGTTCGGGTCAGGTATACATTCCACAGGGGAATAAATTACATCGACAGAGAAGACACATTCAGGACAATGTCGTAAGGACATTGCAGCTGGGTCTCAGGAACAGGTAGACCTTGTCCAAGCCAATTTTAAAGTTGCCAGATGAGCAAATAGGCTTCTTAGAGTTATAAACTACTGAAGGTCATTTAACTATCTCCCTACAGCATCTCTGACAGGTGACCAGATGAACTCTCACTGAATCCTTATATCGATGGCATCTTCACTTACATTATATTATAGGATGGTTTTGATTATTGCAATTATTTCTTACTCAGAGTAAAATTTTGCCTCTTTGTTCTGCCCACTCCCTCGGCCCCCAGAACTACAGAGGAGATCTTAAATTTCTTCCAGGTGACAGCCTTTCTGATACTTGAAGACACCTGTCCTAACCTCCTGAGTTTACTCTGCTCAAGGCTATTATTATTCAGGCATGATGGTTCTAAAATCTCTTCTCCATCTCCATTTTCTGGATGCATTTCCACTTGCTAGTATTTCACATAAAACGTAGTGTCCAGAAGTGACAATATTTCAAATGTGGAGGAGTGAGCTGTAACCACTTCCATTGTTTGGAATTCTTAGATCTTTTAATGCAACTTAAGCTTGTTTTGTCTTTATTTGAAAACGTCAGCACATCGTTGACTCATATTGAGCCTGCTGTCAACTGAAAATCTCTAAGGCTTTTTGTTGTGATTGCTGTTAAACCATACACACCCTACCCTACACTGTATTTCAGGCTATTCTTTCAGGCTTTCTTATGCAGGAATCAAGCTTTATGTCGTTTATTCTGGAGATCAAGAGGATGAGTTTATTGAATTTGAATGTTGTTCTTCCACTTCCTAGCTATGGTCATATACAAGGAATTTAATCTTGCTGAGCCTCAGATTCCTTATCTATATAACAGGGATCATAACAACACCCTTATCATAGGACTGTTGTGAGGTATGTCTCTGCAGTGCTTGACAGATAGTAAGCACTCCGTTATGTAAACTATTATTATTTTGGATGTTCACTCTGTCATTCATCTTACTGGTTATTTTTTATCCCATGTCTATGGTTTCTTTACTAAGGTAGAGATTGTTGTTGTTGTTAGGTGCCATCCAGTCGATTCCAACTCATAGCAACCCTATGTACAACAGAACGAAACACTATTGGTCCCACGCCATCCTCACAATTGTTGCTATGTCTGAACCCATTGTTGCAGCCACTGTGTCAATCTATCTCATTAGGATCTTCCTCTTTTTCACTGACCCTCTGCTTTACCAGCATGATGTCCTTCTCCAGGGATTGGGCCCTCCTGATAATATATTATCTCTGCCTTTTTGGAAGAAGTACAGTCAGAAAGGCAAAGATAAATATATTGAATATAACTGAGCCAAAAAACACCCCCAAACCAGTAATTTAAGACCTAAGCCACTTTTTCACTAGCTACCATGAAATCTGATTTGTCTTCTTGTATAGTTAGATGTGATGCTATTCTGTTTAATGTTGTTGTTAAGGTACCCTTGAGTCGGTTCTGACTCATAGCGACCTCGCATACAACCGAATGAAACACTGCCATCCTGTTCCATCCTCGCAATTTTTACTATGCTTGAGCTTATCATTTCAGCCACTGTGTCAATCCATCTCACTGAAGGTCTTCCTCTTTTTCACTGTCCCTCCACTTTACCAAGCATGATGTCCTTCTCCAGGGATTGGTCCCTCTTGATAACATGTCCAGAGTACATGAGACCAAGTCTTGTCATTCTCGCTTCTAAGGAGCGTTCTGGTTATACTTCTTCCAAGACAGATTTGTTCATTATTCTGGCAGTCCATGGTATACTGAATATTCTTCACCAACCCATAATTCAAAGGCATCAATTCTTCTTTGGTCTTCCTTATTCATCGTCCAGCTTTCGCATGCATATAAGATGATTGAAATACCATGGCTTGGGTCAGGTGCACCTTAGTCCTCAGAGTGACATCTTTGCTTTTTAACACTTTAAAAAGGTCTTTTGCAGAAGATTTGCCTAAAGTAATATGTTGTTTGATTTCTTGACTGCTGCTTCCATGGGAGTTGATTGCAGATCCAAGTAAAATGAAATCCTTTACAATTTCAATATTTTCTCCATTTATCGTAATGTTGCTTATTGGTCCAGTTGTGAGGACTTTTGTTTTCTTCGGTTTAATAAGTGGAGCTTTTAAAACAAAATCAGTTGCAAAAAGAGAAAAAAGTCATTTAATAAAGTAAGTCTTTTTATTTTATTTCACTTCATTTCTCTGTTGTGTACTCATTATTTCCCAAGTAATCTCCTAGGGTCAAATAAAGATCTTGCACCATGTTGTTGTGGTGGCCGACTTCTAGGTTCTTACTGCTCTTTGTCCATTTATTTAAATTGTCATTTTTCTACCTGCTTCCACCAGCCCTTATTCCTGGATTCAGCTCTTCCGTGTGCATTCCTTTGAACTTTTCAGCTTAGTTATTTTGTTCCCTAGATTTTCCAGAGTTTTTGATATCTCTGCCTGGACTTTCTGCTATTCACTCTTTTTCTAAGACCTCCACAGAGCAAGAAAAACTGCCTCAGCTGCCACAGAATCAGGCTTCCTTCAAGACGAAATATTGCTCATTGCCTTTCAAGATACAGTAACACTGGTTATAAGCTTAAGCCTTTGAATCAGACAGACTTGGACTTGAATTATGGCTTCTTCACTTATTTGGGCTGCTTGTGTAACATTTAACCTTCCTAAGCTTTGTTTGAAAACCCTGGTGGCATAGTGGTTAAGAGCTACAGCCGCTAACCAAAAGGTTGGCAGTTCAAATTTATCAGGTGCCCCTTGGAAACCCTATAGAGCAGTTCTACTCTGTCCTATAGGGTTGCTGACTCATGACTATGAGTCGGAATTGACTCAACGGCAACAGGTTTGGTTTTTTGTTTTTTCTTTGTTTTTGGTAAGCTTCATTTCCTCGTCTATAAAATGAGGATAATATTACTTATATTTTATAAGCTTGTTGGAAAATCGAGTTAAATAAAGCATTGTAAAGTGTTTAGAAAATTCTTAGGCATAGTTATTATTATTAGCTGTTATTTAATTCAATTAAAACATATTGATGTCTCACTAGGAACTATGTATTGGACCACACTAACAAATATGGACCCTGTCCTCAGGAGCTTACAGACTAGTGGCTTATTATTATCATCTTCTCCATCATTATCACTGATATCATAATCATCTTTGCCTTGTGTTTGATGCCATCACAATCAGCATAAATCTCTATAAAGTCTCAATGACCACTAACAGTGCACATGGTGACCTGTGGGTCCCTTACTTTAGTGAGTTCACATTCTCGCTCAGCTTTCCTCTGTACTTCACAAACTTCTACTGCTGTTTCAGAGACTATTTATTTCTTTGTAGCTTATGCATAACACACGGTTAAATAAATTAGTTCCATCAATTTTTTCCAGTTCTTACTATTTTAAGCCTTAGTGACCACCATCTCCATTAGGTGTTCACACTTCCGTGTTTAATGATTTTACTGTGGCTCTACATACAGCTTATCCTTTTTCCCCTCCAAAATTTTATTTTTATAGCTTTTGAAAATCAGGACATAATTTGCCTGTTTCTAGTCTCCCAATGCTTATAGTTTAATAATTCCCCAAATATTACTGATAGCATCTCAGCCATCTTATTCAAAAACTTTTTCAATAACCCAGAATGTAATTTTTACTAAGTAAGATAATTGAATTAACATAGAGTTACTAGGTACTCTTCTTTCTTTCACTTAGAGTTTCAGTACCCTCTTACCAATGCTCTTTCTTCCCACATCAGTTCGTGACAAAGATGATAAGAACAAGATAGCACCTGGGAATTTCTGCATTTTCAGTGTCACCTGATACCATTTTGTCAACTATCTTAATAGCAGATTTTTCTTCTATTATTTCTGTCTTGTTCTTAACATGCTAACAAACTCCTTTTTATATTATTCTATTTATTTTTCACAGGCCTCAGTTTGCTGTATTTAATAATACCTGAAGGACTCTCACTTTTTTAATGTGTATTTTTTTCAATATGAGCTCATCAGAGAACTCTGTATCCAGATTCACTCATCTACTTTGCTAACTCTTCCTAGTATTATTTATCAAATTTGTCTTTGTATGATCAGGATTTTGTTCTGGGGAACCTCTGGTTTATTTTTGAGCATATTTCTTTTAAGAGCTTTTGGCCATTAGCTTATATCTTTTAGCAGAAACTTTTTTAAGAGCACAAGACATATCTGTGATTAAATCAATCATTTCTTCTCACAGCTATTATAAACTGTAAGATATTACCATATTCACAGAAAGTGTCCATGCTTCCATTTTACTGCTAGTTGGTTCTTCTTGGGTGGTCAGAATTAAGCACAAATAATAGTTTCCTCTGTTGCCTCCTCTTCCAGCTGGAAGGTGTAATCATTAGGAAGGTAAGTACAGAATTCATTAGATCCTTTGGTTCTATCAGTATGTAAGTCAAAGCAGCTGTCTGGATAATGAAAGTCTTAGAAATTTTTTCTCATTCTGTATTAGGAGAGTCTAACATCTAACCAGGAAGATTGTAGTATACTTTCTTTGTGGGGTGCTTCGCTCTCTCTCAAACTCCCTCTTGCTTTTTGTTCTCATTCAAATGATGTCCATTATTCTTCCACATTAGAATTATGTTTTTTTCATGTAAAATAAAACCCTCGAAAGCCGGAACCTGTGTCAGACATAAATCTGTCAGAAAAGGAAAATTCACTGGGTATTATGAGGTAGGATTCTTAATACAGAGCGATAGAAAAGTGGTAAGCACGTTGTCAAAGGCAGAAAACTTGCGAGACCAGGAAAAACAAAGCAGTCCTGTCAAATTCCAGCTCTCAGAGGTTTCACTCTATATATGATTATGGGGTTTCCATATATAGGTAGTCTCTCAGATGACTCCATCATAAGTCAGTTCTGGTGTAAGTCCAATACCTCATTTTTTGGGGGTTTTCATTATCAGTACCTTTATAAATCATAACATTGAACATCTGTAAGTGAACATCTGAGAATGATAACATCAGCAAATTACATGCTACAACATTGTATGTAGTACATATTACTAACGATAAGATGTACAAAAAAAAGACAGTCATAAATGTGATTTGTCATAACTTGAATACGTCATAATTTGGGGGACTACTTGTGTGTATATATGTATATTTATGTATGTGTATATACACACACTATACTTGTACAGATATACATATACATATATATTATATATACACAATATTGTTTTTTTCTTTATTTTATTTTTGTTGTTGTAGAGAATATGCACAGCAGAACATATACCAATTCAACAATTTCTGCGCATAAAATTCAGTGACACTGATTACATTGTTTGAGTTGTGCAACCATTCTTACCCTCCTTTTCCAAGTTGTTTTCCCCAATAACTTAAATTTACTGCTCCCTAAGTTTCCTATCTAATCTTCTGAGTTGTCAATTTGATCCCATATAGACAGATCTTAAAAGAGCACAATGCTCAAGGTAGACATTCTTTACTAGTTAAGCTAAATTATTGTTTGGGTTTAAAAAGACTTCTGGGGATATCTTTGGTTTAAGCTTAAAGGTTTAAAAATTATCTCAGGATAATACTTTCAGGGGTTCATCTAGCCTCCAGAGCTGCAGAAACTCTGAATTCTATGAAAATTTTAAATTCTGTGCTATAATTTCCCCCTTTTGATCAGAATTCATCTATAGAATTTTTATCAAAATGGTCCCTCATGGTAGCCAGGCACCATCTAGCTCTGCTCTCCTGACAAAGGAGACAGTTTTTCATGGAGGCAATTAGCCATACATTCCATTTCTTCCTCCTATTCCTGACTCTCCTTGCTGCTCTGTTGCTCCAGGCAAATAGAGGTCAATTGTTGTCCCTTTCATGGATGCTTGCAAGCTTTTAAGACCCCAGGCACTACAAAATAAACTAGGAATAGAAGCATTAAACACATTATTAGATCAATTAGTTGGGATGTCTCATGAAACTGTGACCCTAAACTTCCAAACCAAGAAACCAAATCCCTTGAGGTGTTTAGTTGTACATAAGCAGCCTCAGCAGCTACTCTTTTTCTTTTTCTTTGTCATTGCTATAAATGTATCTATCACACAACTCTCACCAATTCAACATTTTACAGGTGTAGAACTTATTGACAGACATTACATTACATTAATCACCTGTGCAACCCTGACCTTAATCAATGCTACCTTTCCATCACTGTAAACCAAAACTCAATATACCATCAGCCATAACCTCCCCCCACCTTCTGCCCCTAGTAACCACTAATAAACTTTGGACTCTATACATTTGCCTGTTAATGTCCTTTTATGTAAGTGAGGTCATACAACATTTGTCCTTTTGTGATTAACTTATTTCACTCTGCATAATGTCTTCAAGATCCATCTATACTGTAGCATGCATGTATCAAGACTTCATTTCTCTTACTGGCTGATTAGTATTGCGTTGAATGTATGTACCACATTTTGTTTATCCATTCCTCTCTTGACAGACACTTGGGTTGTTTTCACCTTTTGACTATTGCGAATAGGGCTGCTGTGAATATTAGCGTACAAGTAAGTCTTCCATTGTCATTTATTAGTCATAAGTCACTCTATCCAGCCTTGGATATACCTATGAGATTATATTTGTAACCCTGTATTAAGTTTTCAATTTATGTTGCTTATTTAATTTCTATGAATTAGAATATATATATTTTTGTCACAACATTTGTGACTAATGCTTTTTATTTCTTCTTTCTACATTTTCCCTGATCTTTTTTTCTAATGATTTTCTGGGAAGTTCCTAGCACAATGTCTGCTACATAATATTGTTTCAGTAACTGTTTGAATGAAGACATTAATTTTTATCCTACATTTTTCTTCATTTCGTAACTCGCTTTACTTTGAGGAGGGGGTGTATTTTTCTCTCTCAAATGTTAAAATATCTTCATTGCTTTAGTGAGCCTCTTCACACACATATTACTTTTGACTTTATAACATGCACTTTGTGCTGTCCCCATTATCTACACCAACTACTTTGCCAGTAACCCCCATTTTGGCATATTCAGTCATGGTCTACAAAAGCAAATGGTGTTTGTTCTTCAGCACCATGTATATTGTCTGTTCTTATTTCTCCTTTTTAAAATAGTTTTTGTCCAGAGACACAACTTTCAAGTGGTAGAGATAGAAATTGCACATTTGTGCTCCAAAGCCCTTTTATTTCCTATATGACTTTGAATTTAGTAAACATATATTCCAGATTTCTTACGCCATATTCCGGATACACCTACAAACTAGTAGAAGGAAGTATCTGTTAGTGAGTTTTATACTTTTTGGCAGGCTCTCAAATTTGTATTCACATTTTTATTGCAGGAAGATAGCTTATTTCCTAACAGATATGTCAGAGCTAGTATAGGGTCATTTCCTGGGGCTAGTAACAATTTTCCACACACTTGTCAGAGCTACCAGTTTTTAGCTTGTACCATCTTCTAGTATTTTTCCTCTTGCCTTCAAATACTACACATTAAAGTACAGTTGGATGTATGAATTAATGTCGTTGTTAAAGAACTAAATGAAAATTCAGAAAATGTGTGGATGAGATAACCCAGCACAATTGCCGAATTCTCTGCTTTACAAAGTCATCATAGGCAAATAATTTCCAAAGTTGCCCAACTTTAAGAAAAGGATGGTAAGTGGTAATCAGTGCTCATTGTTCAAAGATTATGTTGATTTTCTGAGGTGTGGAAGAAATATTCCCACACAGTGATTTTTTTTTTTCTTAATCATTCTATCTTTGGAGTGCTTGTTATGCCTACCTCTGAAGATTCCCACAGTAAACCTAGACAGAGTTAATATGAAGGATCGTTGGTTTGTTCCAGAATCACAATTTTTGTCTTTTGGTGATGTTACATTTGTGAAAGGTTTATGATTCTACTGACAGACACAGTACCGGCTGAATCTGAATTTAAATACCCCTAGTAGAATGACGGTAATGGTAGTAATGGCCCTTTTCTTGCATGCAACATTTACTGTATACAGCACATGAGCTCAAGATGACTTCTAAGCCCACAGAGCTTATTTTTAATTTCTTTTTAAATAAAAATGTTATCATGTGAGTAAAGCAGTGAGCCAAATTTAACTTTATGAAACCATACATTTAAAGAATAGATTTGATTTGGAAAATTACCCCCATAGCATTGAAATAATTTCACTTTATTTTCAATGCCACGTTTGCATTTTTAATGACTAAAGAGACTCTGTCTTTAGGGCACAGAGATATAATGTCCAATAGCACTTGTTCTATCAGTTAGTACAAATTTTACATGCTAGTGCTCTCAGAAAGCTAATAAGCATTGCTCATTTAATGGAAAAAGGGCAGTACTGGCATAAAGGTAGGAAGATGGGAAGTAGGATGACTATGAATGTTGGAAACAAGATCATCAGCCTATTTTTTCTTCTCTCCCCTACTCCATTTCCTTGGCTACAAACCGCCTTTTTCTGACACTTTGCTTAAACCCTGCAATGTATCTAAAGAAGCCCCATTGTGAAAGAAAATGAAAATGATATTGGCAAGAATCTGCTGCCTGTTATGTTAGCCAAATATGAGATTCAGGAAGACAATTCGCAGTGCTTACTAATCATTCAAGTCAACACAATGGTCTTTCTGTTGTTTGTCCTTTTGCATTTAAGTGCAACTATGTCATACTCCAAAAAGTTGAAATTTCATATCTATGATTTATAAGGCTGAGATTTCTTGAAATTCAAATGATGATCTATTTATCCATACAGAAGATAAATATTAAACTTTCAAAAAGGATTCTAAAGCATTTTAGAAGGCTTACTATGTCTGATTTTGATATTTACTGTCATTTTGATCATTTATATTTGATATATAAGCAAATCTGTATATATAGCAGTACTTGCATTTATATGTATCTCTCAGTTAAATGCAACCCAACTTTAAACTATTGTCTCTGAAGGAATGTTTTGAACATGCAGATGATTCAAATTGTACCATCCCCAGGGTCTTTGGCACTATATGGGTTCACTGTGGCTCTAGGGTCAGCATACATCCCCAGTTTAACGCTGGATGGAGGGACAGAGCTAATCCCATTAGCAAAGCATCCTAAACATGAGTGACCTCTTAATTAAGACATGTTCTGTTGGACTATACAAAAATCCCAATAAAATATTTTTTAAAATACTAAAATGCTAGGTCCTGATGGAAGAACTGGTCATGGCCAAAAGCAATTCCAAAGACTTTCTAGATTCGTAGTATAAAGAATATCAAGACCCCCAGCTTTGGTAGTGACACAAAGAAGAACAAGATATGTGAATGCACATTATTGTTGATGAGAAAAAGAAAATTTTGTTTACATTTATTGTCATGTTTCCTTTTTCCTTGAGAAACTACTACTAAATCAGCATCATAGGGAATAAATTCTAATTAACTGATTAGATCCACTTACTTTTCTGCTTCCTTTAATCATCTTTTAGTTTATATATCTGATTGTCCTATGTTTTGTTTAATTTTTATAAAATTATCTCAAATTCCTTAGTAGACAGAGAGCAAATCATAGGGTAAAAAATATATAATTTTCTAAGCATTTTTCAACAATATGCATAAAATTCGTATCGACAAATGTTTGAGTTGAACAATTTAAATAAAGTCATTGTCAATGAATTGTCCTCATAAAAGGCTTTATCATATCACAGTTTAATGTCCTTTCTCATAGTTAGAGTATTACAAAAGACACCATTAAACAACAAAAGATAAAACAATCATGAAAAAATGAAATTCTAAACTTGTGGCCCAATTGTTTTTGTCGTTAGCTGCCATTGATTCAATTTCCAACTCATAGAGACTCCATGTGACAGAGAAGAACTGCCCCATAAGGTTTTCTAGGCTGTAATCTTTATGGGAGCAGTTTGCCAGGTCTTTCTCTGGCAGAGCAGCTGGGTAGGTTTGAACCCCCAACTGCCAACCTTTCTGTTAGCAGCTGAGTGCTTAACTGTTGCGCCACTAGGGCTCCTTGTGGTCCAATTATTCATCCTTAATTCTTTTATCAACCAAAGCATTATTTTCTATGCTAAAAATTCTAGATGACAGTACTCTATGAGAAAACAAAGTAATTTACGATAAGCTAGCTTTGAAAGCTTTATAGTACTTAACTTTCCACTGTTTCAAAATTCTAAAGCATTGTTTAAAATGTTCTAATTTCTGTATGTATGTATCAGGAAAGAAAGATTTCTACATAATGAGCTTGATCTAGTATGCTCTTTGTTCTTGGAATACAAGAAAAGCCCCTCAATTATCTGTTGTATGAATTGGAAAGCGAGCTGCTGCTGTGTTAGGGCAGCCATTTTTTTTTCCAGGTGATTTTTTTCTTTCTTAGTTTAGTTTCCGGCAGGAGTTTTATGTTTAGCTTGTTCTAAATGCCTGTAAGCCAACCTCTAGGTAAACCTCATTGAGCTAGCTGTAATTTTTTTGCAGGGGGACACCTTCACATCCTTGGTCAGGGATGACTTCTATCATTTATCTTAATTATAAGTTCAGCTTTGAGGCAATGTGGTAAAAATAAAGTAATGCTATTCATTGGCAAACTAAGGCCCCAGTCAGTTATCTGACGTTCACAAGTGGCTAAATTTTGTTTTTTATAGTCCCCAAACTGTGACTATAATTTAACTTCGCAGTTGTGATGAATCTCTTGCTTTTAGGAGAGAGTTACTGATGTAACTCAACACCTTGCGTTTTTATTAATGAGATTCCAAGTGAACAAAAGTAATACTTTTACTAATCTTTTCAGAAGGAAGTGTATTTTTAAATGTTCTTTGCCACATCTTGGTGAGATTCTATTAAAATATTTTATGCATGGATTATTTTCCCTTGTGACTTCCATGATTTTGCCTGAGTTTTCATCTAATTCCCATAATGTTCGTCTGCAGAACAATGATCAGAGTCACTCACTTAAAGAGTGAAAATAGGCTATTCTGAATATTAGCAATGAAGTATGCTGGAAGCCATCAAAATGAGAAATTAAAAATTATCTATATATACACATATTTCTTCTAGTATTTGCTATGGAAAAAGAATTCTGCTAGATTCTGAATCTTCCTTATATAGCACTGAGCAAGAAAATGAAAATTAAGTTTCCCTCCATTTGTCTTATAGATAATACACCATACAATTGTATTTATCAACATTGTTATTTTTAGTATTGTTTTTGCAACATTTTAGGTTATAAGAATAAGATTCTGCATATTGAATTGAGCCCTTTTTCCACCAATGTGAGGTACAAGATAAAAAATTCTGTGCTTTGGCCCGAGAGCTGTATTAATTTTTCTAAATATGATAGACACTACTTAGTTAAGATTTCATACGTCACCGGAATTGACCCATTACAGGTGAGAGATTCCACGAGCCATAACCAACCCTCGTGGGGCAGTGGAGGACTGGTGAAAGTGCAAGGAAGGAAACAGGAGATGACTGGGACTCAGCAATTTAGAAAGAGACTCCTCACGGGAAAAATTTCCACAACCTATCAACTATGAAGGATACGAACAGAGTGAATAATTACATGTTCACTCAAACCTGGAAAATCACTAAATGTTTATTTTCCCCATACAGGTTAAAAACGTTAATTTTGAAAGATTCTTTAAAAATTACCACAGTAACAAGTAGCGGAGATGATAACGAGATCAGGATATAATGCAGAATATTGCAGGCCCTGGAGGACAATGTTCATAGCTAACATTTATTGAGTGTTCAAGATGGAGAAGGCACAAGAAGGTTCACATCCAGCTGAGCTCCCAATGGTAGCTAGCATCAACGGCCTGCCATGTAAGTGAGCCATCTTGGATGCCCAATCCAGATCACTCCATTCCTACACCCAGCCATCATCTGACTGAATTCCCCAAACTACCTAGCTGAGCCCAATTAACCCACAGAACCATGAAAGATAATAAATTGCTGGCTTTATGCACTAAGCTTTAGGATAGATTGTTAATCAACTACACATAACTAGATTTTATTCTGTATTGTAAGACCTAAAATTTCATGCACTACCTTGACATTTTGGAGCCTCACCCATACCTGGTACTGTTGAAACAATTCCAACTCATAGTGACCCTATAAGATAGAGTAGAATTGCCCCATAGGGTTTCTGAGGCTGTAATCTTTACAGAAGCAGACTGCCACATCTTTTTCCCACAGAGTGGCTGGTGAGTTCAAACTATCGACCTTTCAGTTAGAAGTGCAGCGCTTTAATCACTGCACCACCAGGGCCCCTTTGGAGCCTCACAGTGCCCCCAAAAGGCTAAATTGTGAGTTCCCTTGCCTTGGCTCCCCACCAGGCTAGTTCCCCTGTCAGCAGGATGAGCTGCACCCCAGCTGATACTCAACCTGATGGGTTTTACACCCTGCCAGTCCGTGAAACTATTGAAACAAGCCAATCACATCCTCCCACAAGAGCCAGGAGTCACCCCACCCTCTGGTTACTACAGAGCTGCCTCCCACAGTCCCTGCTGTTTCACTCTGCTCCCGAGTGCAACTGCCTTGTGACCCTGCATGGTGACTGGTGTCCTGCTCACCTGAGCTGTGAGTATATGCCATTAGTAAACTGCCATCAACTTCATCTGTTAAGTGTCAGGTGTCATGTGTTTGACCATCACATACTATTTAGGGTGGAGGATCCCTCTTTCACCAACAGGGTGAATAGGAGGTGATCAAAACACATTCCCATTTTACAGATAGGGAAGCTGAAGCACAGAAAAACTAAATATTTTACCTGAGGTTATACAGCTAGTCAGTGGCATTGCTAGGACTGGAACACAGGTAACTTGACTCTCAATCATTATCCCACACTACCTGTTACAAACTGAATTATGCCACTCAAAAAGATACGTTAAACTCCTAACCCCTGCACTGATGAGTGTGACCTTGTCTGGGGAAATAAGGTTTTTTCTTTGCAGATTTTATTAGTTAAATTAACAAAAGTCATATTGGAGTAGGGTGGGTCCTAATCTTAATCCCTTCTGAAGGATAAATAGGAAAACAGAGTCACATGCAGGGGGAAGGTAGACAGCAGGTGACAATGGAGGCAGGTATATATACAGGCATACATTGTTTTATTCACTTAGCTTTTTTGGGCTTCGCAGGTATTGTAGTTTTTACGGATTGAAGGTTTGTGGCAACCTTGCGTTGACCAAGTCTACTGGTGCCATTTTTCCAACAGCAGGTGCTCACTTCATGTCTCTGCATCACATTTTGGTAATTCTCACAATATTTCAAACTTTTTCATTATTATTATCTGTTATGGCGATCTGTGATAAGTGATCTTTGATGTTACTATTGTAATTGTTTTGGGGTGCCACGAACCATGCCCATATAAGATGGCGAACTTAATCAATAAATGTTTTGTGTGTTCTGACTACTCCACTAACCCTCCTTTCCCCCATCTCTCACCTTCTCCTCAGGCCTCCCTATTCCCTAAGAAATGACAATGTTGAAATTAGGCCAATTAATAACCCTGCAATGGCCTCTAAGTGTTCAAGTGAAAGGAAGAGTTGCACGTCTCTCACTTTAAATCAAAAGCTAGAAATGATTAAGCTTAGTGAGGAAGGCATGTCAGAAGCTGCAATCAGCTGAAATCTAGGCCTCTTGCACCAGTTAGCCAAATTGTGAATGCAAAAGAAAAGCTCTTGAACGAAATTAAAAATGCTACTCCAGTGAACACATGAATGATAAGAAAGTGAAACAGCCTTATTGCTGATATGGAGAAAGTTTTAGTGGTCTGGATAGAAGATCAAACCAGCCACATCATTCCCTTAAGCCAAAGCCTAATCCAGGGTAAGGCCTTAACACTCTTCAATTCTGTGTTGGCTGAGAGAGGTGAGGAAGCTGAAGAAGAAATTTTGAAGCTAGCAGAGGTTGGTTCATGACGTTGAAAGAAAGAAGCCATCTCCATAACACAAAAGTACAAGGTGAAGCAGCAAGTGCTGATGTAGAAGCTGCAGCAAATTGTTGAGAAGATTTAGCTAAGATAATCGATGAAGGTGGCTACATTAAACAACAGATTTTCAATGTATTCGAAACAGCCTTACATCGGAAGAAGATGCCATCTAAGACTTTCATAGCTAGAGAGAAGTCAATGCCTGACTTCAAAGCTTCAAAGGACAGGCTGACTCTCTTGTTAAGAGCTAATGCAGCTGGTGACTTTAAGCTGAAGTTGTTGCTCACTTACCATTCCAAAAATCCTAGGGCCCTTAAGAATTATGCTAAATCTTCTCTGTCTGTGCTCTGTAAATGCAAGAACAAGGCTTGGATGACAGCGCATCTGTTTACAACATGGTTTACTGCATATTTTAAGCCCACTGTTGAGACCTACTGCTCAAAAAAAAAAACAAAAAAAGATTCCTTTCAAAATATTACTGCTCATTGACAATGCACCTGGTCACCCAAGAACTCTAATGGAGATGTACAAAGAGATTAATGTTGTCTTCATGCCTGCTAACACAACATCCATACTGCAGCTTATGGATCAAGGAGTAATTTAGACTTTCAAGTCTTATTATTTAAGAAATACATTTCATACAGCTATGGGTGTAATAGATAGTGATTCCTCTGATGGATCTGGGCAAAATAAATTGAAAACCTTCTGGAAAGCATTCATCATTCTAGATGTCATTAAGAACATTCATGATTCATGGGAGGAGGTAAAAATATCAACATTAACATGAGTTTGGAAGAAGTTGAAGTCAACCCTCATGGATGACTTTGAGGGGTTCAGGACTGTAGTGGAGAAAATAACCGCAGATGTGGTATAAATAGCAAAAAAACTAGAATTAGAAATGGAGCCTGAAGATGTGACTGAACTGCTACAATCTCATGATAAAACTTCAGCGGATGAAGAGTTGCTTCTTATGGATGAGCAAAGAAATTAGAATCTTGAGATGGAATCCACTCCTGGTGAAGGTGCTGTGAACATTGTTGAAACAATAATAAAGGATTTAGAATATTACATAAACTTAGTTGATAAGCAGTAGCAGGGTTTGAGAAGACTGACTCCAATTTTGAAAGAAGTTCTAACATGGGTAAAATGCTATCAGATAGCATCACATGCTATAGAGAAATCTTTCGTGAAAGGAAGAGTCAACTTCATTGTTGTCTTATTTTAAGAAATTTCCACAGCCACCCCAGCCTTCAGCAGCCACCACCCTGATTCATCAGCAGCCATCAACATCTAGGCATGACCCTCCACCAGTAAAAAGATTACAACTCACTGAAGGCTCAGATAATGGTTTTCATTTTTAACAATATTTTTTAAATTAAGCTATGTACTTTTTTTTTAGATATTATGCTATCATACACTTAATAGACTACAGTATAGTGTAAACATAACTTTTACATGTACTGGAAACCAAAAACTTTGCGTGACTCACTTTATTGCGATTTTTGCTTTATTGCGGTGGTTGGGAACCGAACCCCACAGTATCTCCGAGATATGTCTGCATAAGCAGTAAAGGAATGCCAAGGATTGATGGCAACCAACAGAAAGTAGGAGAGAGTCATGAAACAGTTCCTCTGTCAAAGCCCTCAGAATCAACTGTGAGAAAATAATTTTTTGTTCTGTAAAGCCACCTCCTTCATGGTATTTTGTTACTACAACCTTAGAAAACTAAGACAATACTCCTACACCCCGTTAGAAAGCATTTTGTCACTGGCAGCAACTGAACTACAGACTGGATGGATGAATATCATGACCTCCTGTGACCATTCTTCAGTCCTAAATAATTTCCCCCCGTTTTCTATCGACAATGACTTTTTTTTCCTACTGCGACATTGGACAGGGAAATTAAAAAGGCAAATCGGATACAGATTTTAAAAATACAGTACATAAATTACAATCACATTAAGATGATTACAGCATAGGAATGACAGTCAAAGGTAATGAGAAAAGGACCTCTTTTCTAGAGAGCAAAGCAATTATCCTGCAAGACTGTAAGTTGGCTGTAAATCTAAGATACATTGCCTGCCTACTTCTTACACAGAACTGGTCATTGTTATGTTACTTAATGATACCAGTTATTTAAAAATTAAGCGCAGGGTACTTCACGACACTATTATATCCAAGTAGAGCTGATTTCAACTTTTCCTCCAGGGTAACACAGCCTTTCATAACTGCTTCTCATGCCTTTCATACTTTCCCTGGAGCTGTACTTTTTTTATGCTAACACTTATAGTGGAAATTTCTGACATAAAAAATTAAAAAGGTCAATTTTATGATGAAGCACAGTAGCTTAGATATTCTAAACGGCACCCCAGACTCAAGAAGCTAATTGCTTCTCCATAGCACAACTCTCTGAAGTGCCCACGCTGCAAAGAGGCCTAGACAAAAACCAGGATGCATCTCTCTCTTCTGTTTCAAGGCCCACTGGGACGCTCTAAGATGAGTGATGCTATAAAAAAACAGAAATCACCTGGAGGCTGGGAAAATTATAATCGAGTAAAACTACAATTACGGCAGTCTGAATACATTCGTCTCTGTGTATTTGCTCTAAGTCGCGTCACCTGTTTGGTCACAGGTGTACTTTTCATCAAGTCAGAGATGGCACAACCCCACCAAACTAAGGCTTCTGAGTGTAAGACACATACATATCCTTCCCGGCTCCTTTAGACAGACTACCTGCAGAGATGGGTTCCAAGACCATGCAGCACTCATATATAAGATACAGATGAATTTTAAGGGAAGGAGGATAAAGGAAGGTCAAGGTTCTTCCTAGAGGAAACATTTTAGGAAATGTTTCTTTTACTGATCTCTGTTAGCACACAATAGAAATAGTACCATCTGTCTGCTTTTCAAAAACCAGAAAACCAAACCCATTGCTATCGAGTCTATTCCAACTCACAGCGACCCTACAGGACAGAGTAGAACTGCTCCATAGGGCTTCCAAGGAGAGGCTGGTGGATTTGAACTGCTGACCTTTTGGTTCCCAGCCATAGCATGCCGTAGCTCTTAACCACTGAGCCACTTAGAGGAACAATAAAGTTTAGCAATTTGGGGGAAAAAATATACGTAGAAAAAGTTAGTTTACCTACTATAAATAAAGACCAGAGGCCCATTAACCTACTTTATTGTGTGGGCCTGAAATCCTGCATCAGTTTCTGCTGGAGTTCATGAAAGCATTGTTATACAGAGTTTAAGTGTTAAACTGTCATTATAACTATCATTCAGGAGATCTCTAGTGTTACAAAGACACATAAGTGTACTTAAAGCTGTAATATGAAAAAAATATATTTCATATAATGAAACATTTAATTATGAATTAAAAACTCAAGATCTAAGTTAGGTATTAGACGGCTAATGAGTCGCTAGATCAAACATCTATTGAGCAATGAACCAAGGATTAAGTCAGGAACATTATTGTATAATTAATTTAACTGTGTTCATCACCACAAAATATTTTTCCTTATTCATTGTCTGACTCCCACATCTTCTTCTGCCACTATTTTTTGTCGTATTTCCTGTCTTTGACCAGTTACCATGGCATTTTGAAAATCTGGTTGATTTGTTGGCCACTATACAGCCTAGAGATTCTATAGAATCTCAGGTTACCTGTTCTGACTATTAGACTTTTAGTAATTGTACTGCACTTTAATTTTAACAAGTTTTTCAAGACTTAAAGTAAACCCTGGGAGAAAACGAATTAATATTATAATTCCTATTTTGGAGGCGACAGAGGTGATGTGAAAATAGCTCACTGAAGGTCATGCAGTGAGTCAACAGAAAAGATTCCATTTTTTAGCCTTCTTTGCTCACTGAAAGGAGCCCCAGTTGCACTGCGGTTAAAGTGCTCAGCTGCTAACCAAAATGTCTGCAGTTCAAATCCACTCGCTGCTCTGCAGGATAAAGATGTGGCAGTCTGTTTCTGTAAAGATTGACAGCCTTGGAAACCCTATGGGGCAGGTCTACTTTGTCTTTTAGGGTCGCTATGAGTTGGAATTGACTTGGTGGCAATGAGTTTGGTTTGGCTGGTTGCTTACTGAGTCACTTACTCACTAAGTCCCGAGTGAGCCTGTTTAGAACCCACTTTCATAAAAGTGACAAACAAATAACAGTGGCCTAAAGAAGTCCTGGCTCTGCCAGCTGTTGAACCAGTTTTCCTAAATTGTTTTATTTCAATCTTCTTGACCCATACAGCTACTGCTTTTCCTGTATAAAATCAGGGCTTCAAATTGGTTCATTCTCGTTTGACCCTCCGCTGAGATTTTGCATTTCCACGCCAGATATATGGAATCAGAATCTATAGTTTCACAAGATCCCCAGGTGATTCTTATGTATCCCCATGTGATTCGTATGTACACATAGGAATCACCTGGGGATATTTGTAAACTGTAGATTCTGATTTAGTATCTCTGGGGTGGAAATGCAAATTCTCAGCAGGGGGTTGAACTGTACTGAACTGGTTTGAAGCCCCTGCATAAAATAGAACTTTTTACTTTCCTGTACATGTATACAATCAAGTACATTAGACAACATGCCAGTTGCCTTTGATTCTCAGGAAGGAATTAAAAGAGGCTGAGGATTCTGCAATTTAATTCGGTGGGATGAGACAGAGAGTTAAGTGTTTGTTTCTGTTACATGGTATTTATTTAGCTTCCCATGATGACGGCATGAGAAAAAACCTGCTACATAACAATATCAGGCAGGAGAGGGGACTCCTGTTATCTACCCCAGAAAATCAGAAGGCATATTCTCAATCCTATGGGTCTCTGAGCACTGGAAGTAGCTTGTGGTTGAGACATGAGGCAAGGGAAAAACTCTTAAGAGAAGCCTGTTTGTATTTGGCCCATTCCTGAACCTTCCCATGGAAGGGGAGGAATTTATCTTCCATTCCTTTTTTGTTTAAGTGCTCGGCTGCTAACCAAAAAGTCAGCAGTTTGAACTCACCAGTTGCTTTGTGGGAGAAGGATGTGGCAGTCTGCTTCTGTAAAGATTACAGTCTTGGAAACAGTATGGGGCAGTTCTACTCTATCCTATAGGGTTGCTATGAGTCAGAATCAACTCAATGGCAGTGGGTTTTTGGTTCTTGTCAAAATGGGACATTGCACTCCCCAAACATACAGAATAATATTGAAGTCTCTTAAAGCTGTCAAAGATCAAAAATCAATAAGTGGAGTTGCATGGAAATTATTTGCAAGAGAGTGATGACAATTTTTACATTTATCTGAGATTCATTCTGTTGTCTAGGTAAGACCAGACTTGTCCCAAGAAATCCCTTCAGTGAGTTTAGGAGGCTGGGATCTGGGCTGGCCCACCTCTCTGATATAAATATCATATATATAT
>NW_004444034.1:2447155-2459068 GCF_000243295.1 Trichechus manatus latirostris
TTTCCAGAAGCAGAGGCAGAGAGGGCAGTTTATTAATCCCTAATAGACCACAAGGTATTGTCCCTATTGACCATCTGTTTTTTCTGCACAGGTTACAGTAGCAGTAAATCCTATTAACCAGGTCAAAGTCAAATGAAGATTTTAAAAGAAACAAAGAACAGAGTCCTTCCACGTCCTACTGAAAACACAATGTCCAAAAGGATATAAAAAGGGAGAGAAGAAGAGTTGAAAGATACATATTGCATATTGTGAGTACTACTAGAATAAAAAAATCTCCAAAACAAACAAAATCCACCTATTCATACATTTCAGGTAAAACAAAATTTAAATATTTTTATAAAATCTAGTAGCACACACTTAGCTGACTGTGCAAATACAGTCTTCACTTCTGTCAATAAATATTCACATTAATTTTCTGGATAAAAAGTCAATTTCATGCTAGCAGAAATACTGTGGAGAGTGGCTAGATTAAACTATGGCTGCCAGCTACATGTTTCCAGCACCAAAAACAACCATATGGCACTGAATGTGTGCAGGTCACTCTGGAGATTTACTGTAATTATGTCATGATGTGCTTATTGTTATGGATGCAGCAGCCTTTCTTGCCTCTCTACCTGCATTGTTCAAGAGCAGCTGCTGACTTCAAGCTGTTGTCTGTTTCTAGCACAGAACCTGAATGAAAAAATGCTTTCTAGGGAAGTCATGTTCCAAAGCAGGAATAGCAACAATAAACTGATTCAATGAGGGAACGTAAAGTTCACTGGGCAAAAGTCTAGTAATCAGCCGGTGCTCATTTACCGCTGCCAGCTGCAATTGGTAAATAACTTGGCCTATGCAATTTATGCAGAGTTGAAAGGGATGGGAGATGCATTTAATGGGCAGAAGAATGGAATACTGCTTTGCAGAGTGCCTGATTAGGAGTTTCATTAAAACGATTGCATGAGTGAGTCTCAACTACTCTTCCTACTTGCCGTACGTGCCAGGACAGCAGAATCTCAATGCCTTAATGCAGGACACACCATTATTTTGTGCTAAAGATAATTATACGTGTGTGTGTGTGTGTGTATATATATATATATACATATGTATGTATGTATACATATACATACATACACACACATACACACACACACATACATATATACAGGAGCCCTGGTGGCTGATGCTAACCAAAAGGTTGGCAGCTGGAACCCACCCAGCGACTCTGCAGGAGAAAGATGTGGTAGTCTGCTTCTGTAAAGATTTACAGCCTTGGAAATACGATGGGGTAGTTCTACCCTGTCCTATAGGGTCACTATGAGTCGGAATCGACTTGATGCCAATGGGTATATACATACATATATACATATATAAACCTGTTGCCCTCGAGTCGATTCTGACTCATAGAGACCCTATAGGACAGAGTAGAACTGTCCCATAGCGTTTCTAAGGAGTGGTTGGTGGATTCGAACTAGTGACCTTTTGGTTAGCAGGCTGAGCTCTTAACCACTTTAGCACTAAATAATGGCGTGTTTTGTACTTTGGCATCCAGATACACACACACCTATGCATACATGTTTGCTTAATTACATAACACATATTAGGTGTTTGTGTATGAAAACATGCGTGTTTTTAAATACATGACTAAAATGCTTGCAATGATGTGTATGAAGCGAGATGCAGATTTGCAGATTTAGGGTAACAGTTTGGATTACTGACTGTTTGACTATTGCATTTTTTAAAAAATGTGTTTTAAAAACTGTTCAAAATGTACCTTGATTTTTCTTACAGTTTACAAATAAGTGAGCAGGGCTAAAACATACGCAACTCGGAGCACTCTATTTCTCATACTATTTCCTCTTGGATTCTTAGGATGTCCTTTCTGCACAGGTTCTGAGATAGGAAGTATATAATGCAGCCTCTGTGGTCCTCTTTGGCTTCCCCTGGCATGCCTCTGTCAGTCAATCCCCTACAAAGCCACACAAATGCCAAACCTATCCCTGCCTGAAATGCCTGGCTCTTCCCTTTTCTCCACCACCTACCACTTCTTCTCCTGGATAATTCCTTCTCATCCTTCAAGACTCAGTCAGGAGCACCTCACCCGCATCCCTCCCTTCCCAAGTCTCCTCAGAGTGGGATAAGGGTTTCTTATCTGAGTTCTCCTATTATCTGGGCTTTTTTTTCCCCCTAGAATACTACCTACTATAACTGTTGTTGCTGTGAGGTGTCATTGAGTTGGCTCTGACTCAAAGTGACCCCATGTACAACAGAGTGAAACGCTGCCTGGTCCTGTGCCATCCTTACAATCATTCCTATGTTTGAGCCCATTGTTGCCACCATTGTGTCAATCCATCTCATTAATGGTCTTCCTCTCTTTTGCTGACCCTCTACCAAGTATGATGTCCTTCTCCAGGGACAAGTCCCTCCTGATAACATGTCCAAGGTACATGAGACAAAGTCCAGCCATCCTTGCTTCTAAGGAGCGTTCTGGTTGTACTTCTTCCGAGAAAGATTTGTTCATTCTTCTGGCAGTCCATGGTATATTCAATATTCTTTGCCAACACCATAATTCAAGAGCATCAACTCTTCAGTCTTCCTTATTTATCGTCCAGCTTTCGCATGCATATAAGGCGAATGAAAACCATGGCTTGTGTCAGGTGCCCCTTAGTCATCAAACTGACATCTTTGCTTTTTTAGCACTCTAAAGAGGTCTTTTGCAGCAGATTCGCCCAATGCAATGTGTCTTTGGATTTCTTCACTGCTGCTTCCATGGGTGTTGATTGTGGATCTAAGTAAAATGAAATCCTTGACAACTTCAATCTTTTCTCCGTTTATCATGATGTTGCTTATTGGTCCAGTTGTGAGGATTTTTGTTTTCTTTATGTTCTTATGTTCCATACTGAAGGCTGTAGTCTTTGATCTTCATCAGTAAGTGCTTCAAGTCCTTAAAGTCCAGGAGTTACAAGGCGCAAGTACAGGGCTTGGGGAATGACAGGGAGTAAATCTGGTTTTGGCAGCAGTATTTTGTGCTGTTTGGAAAGGAGACAGACTGAAAAGAGTCAGGTTAAATGGAAATTAAGTTGAAGTGGTCCAGGAGTGCAGTGATTATTAAGAGAGTGGAGATCACCATCTGGTCAATAGGGATGGAGAGCTGATTTTTACAGATCTTTTGGTAGAAGTGATCTAGAATTTTGGACCATCTGAATGTAGCATAGAAAATATAGAGGTAAAGACAAAGCTAATTCCATGCTTGGAATAAACTTAGTATTTCTTATAGTGCAATTTGGAAAGGAGAACATTAAAAAGAAATACAAAGAGTTAAAATTTAGCCCCTCGCCTTCCTTCCTTCCTTCCCATCCTTTCTTCTTTCCTTCTTTCCTTTCTTACTTCCTTCTTCTCTTTCTCCTTCCCTCCCTGCTACCTCCCTTCTCTTCCTTCCTTCATTCTTTCCTAGTAAATTCTTTTAAGCACCTACTCCAGGGACAGTGAAAAGTTGGAAGAATAGGATGGGGAGAATGGATAACAAGTCTTACATATTTGTTTCTGACGTGTCAGGCAAAAGGAATCCAGATGACAAAATGAATACAGTGCTTTAGTAGGAAAAGAGTAACTATAATTATAGAACAATTGGCTATAAGAGGAATGAAATGAAGTCAGTATAATCAAAGAGAAAGCTTCACAGCCACCCAGGCGAGAGGTGACAAGACAGCAATGTTGGCAATAGGAAACGAGACTCAATCTGAGACACAACCTAGAGGAAGAATTGATAGGAAGAGCCTGACTGGAGTAAAAAATGATAGGAAAAAAAATTACTCTCAAGGTTAAAAAGGCCTAGGGAATCAGAAAAAAGTTAGGCCCCAAAAGATACATTCAGATTTAAAGACAGGATAGTAGAATATAAATATAAAATCTGCTGAGATAAAGCACTGAATATGACAAAGGATAACACTTGGCTATTACATCATGTTTGTTAATACTTATAAAACAGCATTAAAAATTAGAGTTAATAGAAACTCAGAGATATCATTAAATTGGAAGTATTAGAAACGTTTTGTGTCAATGGGGCACCCAAACTCAGGGTGGAGGATAATTAACCTGTGATGAATAAAGTTGGTTAGTGAATGTTTTGCAAAAGAGTAATTGTCAGCTGGCTGATAGAACCAAGAAAAGAAGAATTAATCACTGATAAAGGGGCAGGATTATTGAACAGATGTAAATTCTATAGGAGACTGTGGCAGATAGACTCTAGGGGAGCCCTTGTGACCTTTGCCTCCTGATGTTCTCAGCTTTCCATAGTTCTTGAGTGTGGGCACAACCTATGACTTGCTTCTAACCAACAGAGTACGGTAAAGGTGATAGGATGTATGTGATTATATGTATATGGTTACCTACTTAAGATTGTAAGGTTTGTCTTACAGGAATCTCTCTATTGCTTGCTGGCTTCATACAAGCTGCCATGCTGTGGGGGGCCTATACTGGGAGACACACCAAACAATGAATGGCAGCAACCTCTAGTTGCTGAGGGAGGCCTCTGACAGTCAGTCAGAAACTGAAGCTCTCAGTCCTACATCTACACAGAACTGAATTCTGCCAACAACCCTAGTGAGCTTGGAAGTTAATCCTTCCCCAGTCAAGTTTCTGATGAGACCACAGTCCTGGTCCATGATTTGATTGCAGCATTGTGAAGAACCCTGAAGCAGAAGAATAAGCTAGGTGATGTTTGGGATCTTTTCCCACAGAAACCACGAGATAATAAATGTGTGTTGTTTTAAACTGATAAATTTCTGGAAATGTATCAGCAATAGATCACTCTTATAGAAACCGAGGTATAGTAAAGTAGCTTCTGGACTAGTGAGAATAGACTTGCATTTTAGTAGGCAAGGCATTTTACCTTTCTGAGTCTTGGTTTGCCTCATCCATAAAATGAGGGAGTTGGATTTGAAGATACCTTATGTCCTTTGTAGCCCTAATTTGACCTAAATGAAGAGTTCTCAGGATAAGGAGCTTTCATACTACAGTCCATATAGGAGTTTTTTTTTTTTTTCGTTGTGCATTTGTTTCCTGTGCTAAACACTGTGATAATCACTTTTTATACACTGTCACATTGAATTCAAAAATTTTTGTTGTTATTCTCATTCTAAAAAGAAAAGAATGCTAAGGTTACAGGAAATTAAACAATTTAACAAATATAAACAGCTGGTAAGTGTCAGAGCTGTGATTTGCATCCATGTTTGTCCAATTACAAAGCCCATGCTCTTAACTGACCCACTCCATGAGAGGATAATGACGGTTAGAGGCTAGATCAGGCTGGAAGTAAGCTTTGCCTTTTTGGATTCCTGAGGAAGTATGGCCCCAAATAAGCTTTGGAGTAAGATCTATGAGGTTGACATGTAATTAACGTGAATATTGAAATCTTCTGAGAAGATTGAAAACGTGTATGTCGTGCCTTATACACCAGTTTCTAGTTTCTTTGGCCAAGGATATAATTCTTAACACTGTTCTCCCTCTTTGTTTTTTTTTGCTGTTGTTGAAAAGCAACCCTTCTTGAAGTCACCTTACTTTCATAGACCTCAATTTCCTAAGTGAATTAACCAGAAAAATCTTTACAATTGCTTCCAGTTTCAATGTTCAAAGCTTGAAGCATGTTTAACTTCATTTTCTTTGTACAACTTCTTGCACATAATCTCACATATAATATAGTGTGCAATTTTTTAGTGTTGTTTTGAACAAAAATGGATCAAACTTTGAGAAACCACTGCTTTAAGCAGGCACATTTTATATTTAATATATCCTTTAATCCTAATTATAATTATTCTGTACTATTTTAGCTTAAAGTAGAATTGGTCACCTTCCACAGGTGATTATGAGGATGGTGCAGGACCAGGCAATGTTTCGTTCTGTTGTACATGGGGTTGCTATGAGGCAGAACTGACTTGACAGCACCTAACAACAACAACAACAACACAGGGATTCAAATAGGCAGAACTTTTTATGTTGCTCAGCTCTCTGTAGCAGCCTTCCCCATGTTTACACAAGTCACTTGTGTGACATCTGAGGAATATCTCAAATATCTAGTCAGTAACTTACTTCAGCAGTCTCTGATCTTCAGCACCCCCAACTTAGTAGATTTAAACAGATGACTTTCAATATCATGTGATAAGTGCAAAAATAGGAATATGAATGCATTGCTGTGAGAGCCTAGAAGAAGTAACCAACTTAACCTGAGTGAGTCAGGGAAGACTTGATCTATTTGAGCTGGATATTATAGGATGGATGAGTTTGTCTGATGGAGAAGGAAGAGGGAAGAGTTGGATGATGTTTTAGAATTAAAAAAAAGCACCTTCTAGTCTCAGAATCACCAAAGCTCAGAGAGTGGGACACATGGAGCTGGATCTATGTACTTTGGGGTTGTGGTGGTTAAATATAATTATTTGTCTTTTTCCTATTGCTTATGTGGTGTCTGAATACAGCAGACATTCATTAAATATTATTTAAGCACTGTCTGGCTAACTGGTTGACTGAATGAATGGGGCTGAAATTGTAGGTGGGAAACATATGTGAAAAGCCTTGTGTGTCAGACTGAGGAACTTATATTTTTTATGCTCTTGGATAGAAGAAACCCATGGCAATTATTAACTTTGTAATATTTTCATTCCGGATTCTCTTCGTTTGGTTTCTTCTATGTTTCAGAATTTTTTCTCTATTCACTTTCCTCCCAAACGTTGCAATATAATGTATAAAGGGAAATGTTTGTCAACATCTGTTTTTGCTAACACAATGACTCTTAAACTTTAATGTACATAAGAATCACCTGGAGGGGTAATTAAACCAGATTGCCGACCCTCATCCCAGAGTTTCTCATTAATAGGTTTGGGGTGGGGCCTGAGAATTTGCATTTCTAACAAGATCCTCTGGGGCTGCTGATGTTCCTGGTCCAGGGACTACAAATTGAGAAACAATGTGCTGAGGAATTGCCACTACAAGTCCTTAGGCTGGTGTCAGCTGCCATTCTATCTTTTAAAAAAAAGTAAAATATTTTCAAGAGATTCATGCAAATCCAAATTTTCAAGAAAACGTACAATTATTTTCTTACTGCCTTTGAAGACAGCTGATTGCAGGTGTAACCAATTTTATGGAATTGGTATGTTCCTGAAAGTTTATTCCTATGTTGAATTCTATTTCACATGCAGTAAGGAAACACACAGTTAAGTCCTCAAAAGAGAAGAAATATTTTACGATGTAAATGTTCACTCCTAATTTACTGATTTGTATGTTGTTGTTTTGAAACAGATAATTTCTTAAATGGGGACCCACCTGTAAAGAATCCACTCTTCTTTTGAAATTCAGTGATTTTTTACTTGATTGCAGGGATACCCAACTTTCCATAATACTCTCAGAATCCCACGTAGACAAGCCAGACCACGTGGGTTCACCATTTACTGCCAAGACCCAGATCTCTCTGCACAATTACTGTTTCTCCCACTTTCTGTGAATAAGAACAGCTGCCCTTTTTGTTTCTGCTTTTGAAGCTAGTGCATATGCTTGAGTGATTGAGTAGAGACTGGTGTTGGCTCTTCATGTACTAAAGCCGGGGGATCAAGTCTGGTGCCTGCACGCTGGTCAAGCACCCGCCCCTGAGGCAGATTAGAATGCGTGATGTGCTGCTCAGCCCTAATGAGGTTCCTGTCTCTCTAAGCTTTTCACATGTAATCTATACGGTTCATACATTACCAGTCTCTCTTCTTGCAGTGAATGCTCTATGCAGGAAAAGCAGCTTCTCTGAATAGAGGAAATATTGACATGTGGGCAACATAGGAATGACAAAGGGATTCAAATCTGGCCAGAGAGACCATTCAGATAAATATAGACAATTCACAGCACACGAAGGTATAAAAAAGTCTCATTAAAAAATCCCAATGGGCCTGCGTTGAAATACCTGGACTTATCTTGTTGCCCACAGGGACAGAACTTTCTGTTCCCCATGGCTACATTAAAAGGGATGGAAACCCATGATCCTTTTTCTGCAAATGAGATGTGACTGCAGTAGTGAATTAACACTTTTCTACTCAGGGTTCATACTGTTTCAGTTGAGGGTACAGGTGATATTTCACCTGTCAAGTATTTACTTAATGTTTGTTCCAAAATGTGTTGGAGGAAGTGGGGTGGGAAATCAAGCCTAATCTTGATCAGAGAACAGTATGTACTCTCTTTACTTGAAAATTTATCATGACATATGCTGGCTGCAATCAAAACTTATCACCACCCACAACTTCGGAAGTACTACAGGACGTCTCTGTGGGAGCTACTTTCTCAGCAGCTATGGCTTGATTTGTAAAGTGCAGGACCTGAGTAAAGCAAAGAGGAAATCCTTTTAGCTGGGCCTTCCATACATATGTTGGGTACTAAGGATGGATTCATTAATTTCTCCTCATTAAATTTTTGAAAGGTATTTGTTTTATGTAGTTTGTAATTCTCTGGTGAGAATTACTCATAGTTTTATGTTGCAATATATGAATCTTTGTATATAAAGATTCTTTATATTAAAGAACAATGATTTGTACTGTCCTTCCAACGAAGTCAAGAGGAAAACTGTCTCAAGACTGGCAAATTTTGTTTTTACTTTACCACAGATATTGGGAGTATTTTTCCCCTCCAGACTGGAATGACTCTAAATACACTCCTTTTTAAGACTTAATACAAAGTTGACATAATAATATGCTATGATTGCGAATGCTTACAAAGATACATGCCTCTGTTATAAGAACTTCATGTCACATAATCTAAGAGTTAAAGTTTCAGCTATTAAAAGATCTTTAGTAATTATGCCCTAGTCAAACATTGTGACTCTTTCATTGATCATAAATGTTTAAGGGATTAATACTCTGACCACTTTCACGTATATGATGTCAGGGTCTCTTTCAAATACTCTTTTGAAATTTTCTAACTTATGTGACTACAAGATCCTCCTTGCTGCACTGGATTCTAGTCTTTAATATCTGGTATCTCTCTGATTATAGCTGTCTGGCTCTTTAAGGGTATGATCTATCATTTCACCATAATTTGTCCTGTGAATCTGTTTGTTATTTCATTTAATTGTGTCACCTATAATTTATTCTTAACTGAAAAGCTTGAATTAATATGTATGTTTAAAAGCTTTTGGAATTTGAAGTAAATCTTACCTTCTTTGAAGAATTTGCAGAATTTGCACACTGCGTTCTTTTCCAGTGTTTGCGCTCCTCTTTACATTTTATTCTGGTATTTTCCCTGCCATTCTTAATTCCATTTTTCTCCTCCCTCCATTCCTTTCTTTCACTATGCCTCTCTCTCCTGCAAGTTTGTCTGCTTCACTGGTACTCAAGGTATCAAATCTGAATTTAAATGATCTCTCAAGCTTTTATTTCTCTTTCTGGTTTCTCACCTGTTTGTAGTTGAGGGTGCTTAGAAGGATAGAATTGCCAGAAACACAGAAGCTTATCTCACATGGGAAGCAAACCAGCATTCGTTTTCTCTATTTCCACATACTTCACTCTCTGCTCTTCATTTCTACCTATAACAACAGAGCACGTACACTATGCACATACTTTGGCCATGTCCAAAGTAACTGGAATGATATGACAAACAAAGAAAAACAAAACTCCCTTTGAAAACTGTATCGTTATACATGAAAAATATGACAAACGACACAAAGACATCTAAAAATACCAACTAATGACTAGGTTAAAAGTACATCAACATGATGCAACAAATTATTATTCTATAAACTTAGAGGAGTCGAGCAACATATAACCCATATTAAATTCAGGGGTTTTTATACAATTTTCCAAAAAGGGAAGTAGAAGACAGACAGGTGCTGGAATCTGTATCAAAGAAGGTGATATTCCTAATGTGAGGTAGGAAGGATGGAATACGGAAGTTAAAACAAATCCCTATTATCTTATAGTTAACCTTGAAAATTAATAAATATATAAATAAGAGCTCTACGTCTATTTCTTGTAGTAAACAAAATAATATGTAAATACTACATTTGTACCTTTTGAGATATATAGAATCAACACAATGATTTAGAAAAAATATAGGGCTGTAGAGTAAGATTAGGTTCTGGACCAGTCTCAACCACCAACTAATGGATGGGCCTACAAAATGATGGATTTCATAGATATGTAATACATATAGCATTTTGGGTTTTATTTCCATACATAAAGAAATATCTTACTTTTAAATTGCTGCTTAGTCAAAGTCATTAAATAGAACATATTCACAAGCCAGAAGATGTGAAAAAATACTCTGAGCATCTAAAACATTTCACCAATCCCATGCAGTGTATTCATGGGGGAAGCCCTGAGTCTTTGATTCAAAAACGAATTATATATATTTTTTATAATTCAGTTTTCCTATCTGCAGATTCATAGAAATGGAAGACATACAGAAGCTGGAGAAGAAGAAAAAACTAATTTGGGTCAAATAAGGAAAGCATACCTCAAATGAAAAAAAGTGATTGATGATCAACTCATAGTAAAAGAAGAAATGAAAATACAGATAACATACCTAAGGACGCAAAAATCGCAAATGATCTACGGCCATATAATTAAAGAAAAAGGTTTCAACACATTTACAATGAGTCATGGATGTACCACCATATTTCAAAATGGTTTATTAAATAATTGCTATCTTTATTGAATGTCTACTATGTGATATGTTAGTTGCTTAATAGATACAACTTTTCACAGCATTTTAAAAACATTTTATAACATCTTTTTAGATATCATCTTAAAATATTTTTAAGGTACATATGGTAACTTCCGTTTCATGTTGTTAGTGTTGTTAGGTGCCATACAGTCAGTTCCGACTCATAGTGACCCTATCTACAACAGAACGAAATACTGCCCAGTCCTGCGCCATCCTCACAATCTTTGTTATAGTTGAGCCCATTGTTGCAGCCACTGTGCCAATCCATCTCGCTAAGGGTATTCCTCTTCTTTGCTGACCCTCCACTTTACCAAGCATGATGTCCTTCTCCAGGAACTGATTCCTCCTGATAACATGTCCAAAGTATGTGAGAGGTAATCTCGCCATCCTTGCTTCTAAGGAGCATTCTGGTTGTACTTCTTCCAGACAGATTTGTTGGTTCTTTTGGCAATCCATGGTATATTTACTATTCTTCACCAATACCACAATTCAAAGGCATCAATTCTTCAGTCTTCCTTATTCATTGTCCAGCTTTCGCATGCATATGAGGCGATTGAAAACCCATGGCTTGGGTCTGGCGCACCTTAGTCCTCAAAGTGATATCTTTACTTTTTAACAGTTTAAAGAGGTCTTTTGCAGCAGATTTGCCCAATGCAATACGTTGTATGATTTCTTGACTGCTGCTTTCATGGGTGGTGACTGTGGATCCAAGTAAAATGAAATCCTTGAGACCTTCAGTCTTTTCTCCATTTATCATGATATTGATTATTGATCCAGTTGTGAGGATTTTTGTTTTCTTTATGTTGAGGAGTAATCCATACTGAAGGCTGTGGTCTTTGATCTTCATCAGCAAGTGCTTCAAGTCCTCTTCACTCTCAGCAAGCATGGTGGTGTCATCTATATAATGCAAGTTGTTAATGAGTCTTCCTCCAATTATGATGCCACATTCTTCTTCACATAACCCAGTTTCTTGGATTATTTGCTCAGCATACAGATTGGATAAGTATGGTGAAATGATACAACCCTGACCCATACATTTCCTGACTTTAAACCATACAGTATTCCCCTGTTCTGTTTGAACGACTGCCTCTTGATCCACCTACAGGTTCCTCATGAGCACAGTTGTGTTCTGGAATTTCCAGTCTTCCCAATGTTATCCATAATTTGTTACGATCCTCAAATTCTAATGCCTTTGCATAGTCCATAAAATACAGGGAAACATTTTCCTGGTATTCTCTGCTTTCAGCC
>NW_004444034.1:2464558-2465729 GCF_000243295.1 Trichechus manatus latirostris
CAAGAAGACTGAATTTAGAACATGATACGGCCAGTGTGGAACAGCTCACAGATCAGGTAAAAGGGGAATTGACAAATCAGAATTTAGTGGATTTCAAAGAGGAAAGAAATGCTGAAGAAGAAAGAAATAATGACGGAAAGAAGAGAAGTTGTCAAAAAATTTTCCAGTGAAATGATTAGCTAGAATTTTTTTTTTTTTTCCTAAAAGATTTCATATTTTATTGTTGCTTGAAAACATGGACCCAAACTCTGGTTGCTATACAAAAGTCAACAACAGCGGAAGCAATGAGATGTTACTGCAAAATATATGAAGAAAAAAAAAAAAAAGACCATACAAACAACTCTCACTTAATTTTCTGACTAGAAACACCATCCCCACTCCCAGAGATAATCTAGATGATCCAGAACCTTCCACAAATGGAGTTATTACTGCAACTGACAAAACGTCAACTCTTCTTCATCGTCAGAGTAAATTTTTATGATTTGTGTATTTTTTTATGTACGTAGGTATTAAAATATATGTGTAAGTTTATATGTAATGTTTCCAACCCCCAAAGATAAATAAAAATTGGATTTTAAAGATACTGATTTAAAAAAAGGCAATAATAATGAAGACTAAATGAGGTATTTGACTTATGTCAGAACTGACTGAAGACAGAGTTACTGGAACAGAACCCTAGCTCAAATTGGGGATTACCTGTATATACTATACATATCCCATCCATTTAAAGTCTCTGGCAATAGTCCTAAGAGCAAACAGCAAACCAAGAAACATCTATTAGAGAAAATCTACAAATATTCTGTAAAAAGGGGAGAGTCGATGGTATTGGAACAAAGACTTCTCCGTCCCTCCCTCATCCCAGCTCAGAGAGGTAGAAAACCCACTTCAAACAGCTGCAGCCAAGAGTACAGGGCTCCCTCTCCCCACAGCTCCGAGCCAAAGGGCTTTCTTCCTAGGACGAGCGGGACTTTCAATATTTCTCATCCTGGCCCCAGTTGTCTGTTGCTGAGACTAATCCCACCTATGAGTGTGGTCAAGAGATGGAGGCTCCCTTCCTCTGCTCAACCTCCACTAACGGAACTGAACCACAGAATAAGACAGCTGGGAAGAGGGCCTTGGGGTCAAAACAAATATGAAACACTGACCTCAGAAACTATTCTATTCAAGGAGC
>NW_004444034.1:2466600-2477711 GCF_000243295.1 Trichechus manatus latirostris
GTAAATAAACCTCTGAAAAAAACTGATAAAGAGAGTAAACTGAAAGCAAAAGATACAATATTAATAAAAACAGAACATTATTTATGTAGAGCAGATTTTAAAAATACGATAGCACTATAAAAATCTATAGCCAAATATTTTGAAAATTTAAATAAAATGAAAACATTTTAGAAAAATATAAATTACCAATTTTTATTGCCGCAGGAAGCAATAGAAAATATGAACGTATACATAACAACTGGATATATTAAATTCATAGTAAAAAATCTGCGCCTTCATTTCATTCTCACAAAATTTAGTATTAAGGATGATGTTTGCTATTCTTTTTGGCATTACACTCTTCATCAAGTCCAGTTTCCTTCTCTTCTTTCTCTGTTAAGAGTGTTTATGAAACTTATTCAACCCTTCTCCATTTATACTGATGTTCCTATAATTTTTCTCCTTGTATCTTTATTATGTTTAATTATGTTAATAAATTATACACACACATGCATACATACACACATATATATATCATAGACATATTCTGTTCATTCAAAGTTTATTAAACTCACCTAAAAAACAAACGAACAACAACAATAACAACAACAAACTGATTCCCTGGGTGGCACAAATGGTAAAGTGCTTGACTACTAGCTGAAAGGTTGGCAGTTTGAACTCACCCAGAGGTGCCTCAGAGGACAGACCTGGCGATCTGCTTCCAAAGGGTCACAGTCTTGAAAAATCCTATGGATCGCAGTTCTACTCTGAACACATAGAGCCACCATGCGTTGGATAAACTCCACAGCAACTAACAACAATATCATTGACAACAACAACAAAAAACACATGGACTGCTGCCTTTGTGAGATTAATCTGCTATCTCTACACTGATAATGAGTAATACAGACAACTTCAGTTTGAGATTCATTTATTCAACCCATTTTGACAAGACTTGTTCCTTGATTACAAAATAAAGCAAAATGAAAGTGAAATAGAATTTCATCATGGGGGGAATCAAATTGTATCACGGGCCTGCCATTTTACCACAGAAAGAGGATATAAAGAGTCATTATAGGCTTTCCTTTTGATGAAATGGAGCCTAGGCAAACCTGCTGTGACAGAGGTACTGTTGTTGTTGTTAGGTGATGTCGAATTGATTTTCAACTCATAGCAACCCCATGTGACAGAGTAGAACTGCCCCATAGAGTTTTCTAGGCTGTAATCATTAAGGGAGTAGATTGCCAGTACTTTTTTCTCCTGCAGAGCAGCTAGATGGGTTTGAACTGCCAACATTTTGGTTAGTAGTTGAGTGCTTAACCAGTGACAGGGGTATAAGATTATAATATTCCTTCTGTCTTCAATGGCATCTCTGAACAATATAACCAAACTCCTCAGCCAATTGGAAATTCTGAACTTCAATCTGAAGTATGAAAGTTATGTAGGTAAAAACTAAACACTGTTTGGACTGTGAAACTCTTCAGACAGTCCCTGTCTGTTGGTGTTATGGAATTTATTTGAAACTAAAGAATTAAAGAGCTGTCTATCCCAGAGGAGGAGGTCATTCCAAGATTGGCTGGCTATGAACCAGTTAGTTGGACAACACTTGCAGAATGGTGTTTGTTTTTTGGACAGAACCATCATTTTTAAATTACTGACTCTATAAACACAAGAATCCACAATCATGAGAGGCAAAAATTGTATCCTTTCAACTATAGTTGAAAAAATGAAGAGCACTTAGCCTAGAGAAGAGAATCTTGGTGGGAAGATAAGGAGGGAGGAGACAAAACAGTTCCAATAGCAGCTAAAATTTACTGAATGCTTTCTATGGCCATCTTTACTGAATGTTCTGTGCCCTTTATATGTCTTCAGTCATTTAAACCTCACAATGATCTTTTGAAGCAAATCCTCATTTTAATACGTGAAATATTTAATGACAAGTTCTTTGGAAAATGTCTGGCACTATGGAATACTAAAGGTGGTGATAAGCCGGTGAAGATTATTGTTGAATTATGGTCCTGGTTGTAAGAAATAAGGTAGTTGGTCATAGAAAATGTTCCAGAGAACACCTTGAAAACATCCTCCCCTTGCCAGAAACAACATCCTCATTTCCTGCCATAGTTACTTGATCCCACTACCAAAATTCATTCTTCTGAGTTCTACAGAGTTTTCTGCATTCTGGAATCCTATACTATTGACTTGCAAATTGTTTGTCCCTGGGAGAAGTAATAACTTAAAACTCTTTATTGAATAACGTACTTTTCCAACTGTGATAGCTAGCTGATAGTGCTCTGTATAGTAGAACAAATATTTATTGGATACTAATGTGGTTCAGTGGTTAAGAGCTCAGCTGTTAACCAAAATGTCAGCAGCTCAAATCCACCAGCTGCTCCTTGGAAACCTCATGGGGCAGTTCTACTCTGTCCTATAGGATCACTATGAGTCGGAATTGATTTGACAGCAATGTGTTAGGTTTTTTGTCTTAATGTGTTCTAGGAGTCCCTGGGTGGCACAAATGGTTAAGTTCTCAACAACTAGCCAAAAATTTAGCAGTTTGAACCCACCCAGAGGCACCTTGGAACACAGACCTAGAGATCTGCTTCTGAAAGGTCAAAAGCCTTGGACATCCAGTTCTACTCTGCACACATGGGGTTGCCAGGTCCTGCATGTAGGAACCCTGACATTCATGCCAGTGAACTTGTGGACTTTAAAGAGTGATGCCAAATAATTCATTCTGCATTTTATAATATGAGTGCTCTGTATCGAAAGACTCTCAATCAGCTTTGAATGAGTGCAAGAGCAGCAGGATAATTACTTGCAATTAAAACTAGATGTTAAGTTCTATTCTCACATATAGACTAATTCTGTCTTTGACTCTGGTTAAGTCACCATCAACCAGCATAGCATCTGTCGACTTCTCCTTTTATAACGTAGATGGAAACAGCCCTTCTGAGGAGGTCTGCAGTAAATTTTATAAATGATGAACATTATCATTGATTTATCCTTTTTTAAAGTCTCATATTGAAATAACCATCAAGGCTTGTTTTTACTTAGATCACTTTATGACCAATTATTATGGAGGAAACTTCAGTATAATAAAAGCAACAATTGGTTATTATCACCTAATTGAAAATAAGGTAAGTGAGAAGTTAAGACAAATTTGGTGGCTGGGATAATGAATAAACAATGACATCTCTCCCTTCCTCATCTACATAAGCGTTTATAGTGGTTTCTATTATCTTTTAAATTGTATCTAAGCATTTTACCTAACTTTTGACTCCTTTATCAGCTGACAGTCTTGAATTTTCTAACTCTTGTGAAAATCCCTAACGGTCACTACTTCCACTTTTCCCAAATAATCTTGCCTGCTTCCTCTCACACATTAATAAGAATGACAATAATAAAAGCTTATTTTTACTAAATATTTATTCTGTGAGAAAACATGGGACACTTTTTGACCTTCATTGTCTTATTCTCACACACAAAATCCAATGAGGTAGACACTACCGCTACGTCTATTACAGATGAGGAAACTGAGGCTTACAGAAGATGTCTGACATTTGTCCCCTGCCTTTTTCAATAATCTGAAATGTTGAGTCCTCCTCTTTGGCAAGTCACTTTTTTTTTTTAACTTTATTCAATATCCAGTTACAGCTACCTCACCTACCTTATTCCACACTCACTAACTATCAAATTCAAAGGCTTACTCTCTTTTTTAAACATTTCCCAGCGAGTCCTAAAGAATATTTGGTATACCATAAGTGCTCATTAAAGATCAATCTACCGATTCTTCTTTTTGTGGAATATATAAAATGCTCGAACTAAAGGTCCTCTTTTGTTCTTTGGAACTAAAGATTTTCCCCTTCCTTCTTCCTTAATTTTAACCATGTAGCGTTAAAAGCACTGTCCACAATCGTAAAGTAGAAACTTGATTGATTGACAAGCATTCAGAAGCAGACATAATTTAGCGAAAGCCAGTATGGAATCCTTTTTTCAGAAAATGTCTTTTAATATGTTAGAAAGGTGAAAGAGATTAAAGCAGTTCCCACATTAAACACTCCTGTAGACAACTTGGGCAGGAATTTATTTCATGCCGAATATTCTTAAAAGTCATCACTTCCTTGATGATGAAGGCAAAGATAATGAAGGCAACTGAGCTTCCTGTCTTACAGGACTGGACTTCCTCTGTTAGCTGGAGGCATACATCATTGCAGACTTGTAATTTCTTCACCTCACCTCTCCGTGTCTTAGAGCAATATCTACAAATCCTACCAAAGGGTATTAATAAGGCACAAAAAGATGGTCAACGCACTATTATCCTTTAGCTAAGAATCTAGTCGTGATAGAGGAGTTAAGAATGGCATTCTAGTTCACCTCATAAATATTTAGACCAGTTTCCTCCTTCTTTCAAATTTGTTCATTGTCAGGAAAAAAGCAAAATATTATACAGTTCTTGGTGCCCAATCTAATATGAAAGCTAACATTCCCTCTCTGTACTTAAAATGACCTCAATTTGTACCTACCTGGATCGCCTCCAAAGTCATCTATAATTTAATTATATTTATGCTCACCTACGAGAACTCAAAATGAAATGATGACTTTGGTTTGTGAGGCCAGAATCAATAGCCATTAAGAGAATGAAGAGATTTTTTAACTGTAGGAAAAAAGTAAGTACTTGAAATACCCCTTGCATCAGCCTCAGAATTGAAGATACTAACACAACGAAGGCAATGATGGAATTTTATCACAACGCACTACATGTCTTTTATGCCTGGAAAAACGGGTTAACATGAGAACAAACTGGCAATCAGAATAAAAGTAAAAGTTCAGTTTCAGGGAATTTTAGACTTGTGTGATACATTTAGTAGAGGCAGACAGATCCTGAAGAAGGACTGAAATAGATGAAAGCTACAGATAAGAAGAAAATCCTATGTAAGCCAAGCGTACGAGTTTCTCTAATCATGTCATTGGCATCATGTAAATGCCAGACACCATTTCATCTACAGCTTAGATATAGCAGATGTTGGCATTTAAGTATAGGCTGCTGTGAGAGAAAATTGCCCTTGAATGGAAGAGGAAGTTTACTGGCAGAGAAAAATGATTTTCCCAGTTAACAGTTATAACCCCAATAATAGAATTGTTTTCAACCAGAAGTTGCAGGGTGGGAAAGAAGGAGAGATATAATGATACCTCAATTCCAACCTAAAGAAGAAAGAAAATCTGCTTCAGCTTAAATTGCGGATGTGTGGGTTGTATACACAGAACCTTCTCCTCCCTCTCTGCTCAAACCTCAAGGCTTCACGTTAAATGGAACAAATCACATCCTTCGTGGTTCTGCTCTGTTTGGTACAGCTGCTTGCTACAGGTGGTGCCCTAAAAATATATTGTTTGTTTATTTTGCATTATAGCAGTCTGCAGAATGGTACCGAAAAGTGCAAGAGCTCTCTTCACTTTCTATGAGTGAACCAGATGATGAAAGACTAGAGCCTCCGTCAAACTTAGCACGAAAAGCCCAAATAAGAGGCACAGGTAGTGCTTGAGGCTCAGCTCCTGATAAGTTCCATTTTCTTTGGATTCATGAAGCAAAGCTGACAAGCTATCTGTCATCAGAGCCTCCGACTGCGTTTCAGTGAAGCAAAGCTAAGTAACAAACCGCCTTTGTTGGAAGAATCATTGTGTTTCTCAGGAGATTAACATCTGTAAGCATATGGGGTTTAAAGGGGGAAAAAAAACTATAATGCATCACAAAAAGCAAATGAAAGCGAAGATTAATTTCGAGTAAATGCAGATATATTTAAATAGACCTTTGAATGATTTTTAATTTACAACTTAAATGCTCAAATAATTTATCCAGCCACACTGGCAGGGCACTCAGGGTTAATCCTGATTACCTCACAGAGTTGTTGAACACGATATAATAGCATATGTGAAAATATTTTATAAACTGTGGTTATGATAAAAACAAAATTTTATTTTCACTAATATTATTCTAGACTCTTCTCACCGAATTAACTTAAAAAAAATCTACCAAACTTTCAAAATTTGTGTAAACTAATTGGTACAGATCATCACTGATGATAATGAGTCCTGTCAATCTTTGGTAAGGCATTGTTTACCATAAAAATCTTATTACTGTCAAAATTGTAATTAATAGATTTTATAATCTAATGTGTGAATAAGTAAAAATAATACCAGGAGAGATTTTCCAGAAATACTTTGAAAAGTATTGGCTTCCAGCAATCACATAACTAATAATTTCTCTAAAATTTAGTGATATAGAAACACATTTGGATTATTTACACGGGAGGAGAGACAGCACCAGAAAAGTGAAGATGATGTCATGATTCCAACCCTCGGGAACCTGGATGATGTTGTTTATCATGACAGTGATGGAGAGAAGGACAGAAGGGTGAAGGCTTGAGAGAGGGAGTAGTAAGCTCAACATCAGGCTTGGCAGGCAGACAGAGACAGATAAATGGAAGAAGGCCAGGGGAGTAGAGAAAGTTGAAGAAATAAATCTAAGGCCAATTCAAATGTGAGGAGATTGAGCAAACTCTGAAGTAAATAGTTGAAGATTCTTAAAGAAAGAGAATTTAAATAGACTGAAGGCAGAAAGAGGTAAGAAGAAAGAGGTAAGCTAACCTCCTTTCAAAAATGGCGACCTGTATTTACTGACTGCAGACTAGGTTACAGCCGGTCAGTGCTCCAGACACACTTTCATGAGTGGAGGCCACTGCCTTTATCGTTTCTCCTGCCAAGAATGTTCTTCTCCCAAATATCTACAGTGCTGAGCCCTCTCTGCAGTCAGGTCTTGACTAATAAATATCCTATCAGAGTGGCCTTCCCTGACTTCCTTCTCGTTGTTTATTTAATCTTGCTGTTAGTTGCCATCAAGTCAGCTACGACTTACGTGACCTTAATTACGTATAACAGAATGAAACACTGCCTGGTACGCACAATCCTCACAGTCTTCTGTATGTTTGAGCCCATTGTTGCAGCCACCGTTTCAATTCAATTTCACCTTACCCTGCTTTATTCTTTAGCAGAGCAGCTTTATACTAGACATGCTATATATATTCATCTGCCTCCCCTCATAAGAATTTAAGTTCCATGAGAAAGGGACTTTGTCTAACTCGGTGCTGTATCTCCAGCACCTAGATCCATGCCAATGCACATGGGAGGCACTCCGTAAATATCTGTTGAATGACTAAATGAATGTAAAGCTGTTTTTATCTCTAAGCAGTCAAACAATATGGAGGAATAAAATATTATTAATCTGAATCTTTACATTGAATCTACACAAACTCAAAGAATTATTTGAAAACAGGAATCTTTCGCCCAGTAGTCAGCTGTGATTTTTTTTCTGACAGACTTAACTATCTTCCTGGTTGTATTTTTTAACTGAATGACTAACCTGGCTTTGTGCTATTCCAAGTTGGCCTGTAGTACAGAGCCCAATATGTGATGAATTGAAACAAGGAAAAGGAAATCTTCCTCCTCTATGGCCACGAGTCTATATATCAATGCTATACGAATAAAACATGTGTGCAAGGTCAATTACTGAAGGAAAGGTATCTTCTGCATAGATCTCAGTTATATCCACCAGGAAAGAAACAGAATTTCCAGAATATGTAGGATGACATCTGGATTTGTTTGAGATTGTTAGTCACCCTAAATCCAACCTCTGATGAAACTCCTGAATGCATTAGAAGGCAACAATTACCCATTAATTCACATGCGAAGTAATCATATGCAAATTATCCATTACTTCACGTGGTATTCTGGTGATAAGTCATATGGGTACCCTATTATATAGCCACGGTATTTTGTCAAGCAGACAAATCCATGCCACTTCTGGGATGTGGGTCCTCCAATTCAATCTCCAGAAAAAAATATTACCTGGACTGTGGAGATTTTAAGACCATAGGTTCTAACAAAAGAAAATGTGTGGACCACATGGCTATGTCATTTTAATTCAGATCCCAGACTGTCATTAAAAGAACAATAAGGGAATGGCCAAACAGATATTTCCATTTATTTTTGTCCACTCCTTTGTTATTGTTTTTGTTAGCTGCTGTCAACGTGGCCCCCAGCTCATGGTGACCCCATGCACAACAGAATGGAACACTGTTTGGTCCTGCTCCATCCCCATATTAGTTGTAGATCTGACCTTTGTGATCCATAGGAATTTCGATGGCTGATTTTCAGAAGTAGATTGCCAGGCCTTTTTCCCTAGTCTATCTTAGTCTGGTAGCTCCACTGAAACTTGTTCAGTATCATAGCAACATGCAAGCCTCCAGTGACAGACAGGTGGTGGCTACACATGATGTGCACTGGCTGGGAATTAGACCTGGGTCTCCTGCATGGAAGACTAGAATTCTACCACATGACAACCAATGGCCCCATCAACTCCTTTAATTTTTTTTAATATCAAACTTCATTTGACAGTTTTTCTCTAATCTTTTAATTTTTAAGCAACACTGATATTCCTAACTTTGTGATGTAAGCACATTACTGGAAATTAATACATGAAACAACTATTCAATCACTGACATGGAACTTTTCTGTAACTCACAGAATTGGTTTTCATGGTAATATATAGTGAGTTAGGACGAAAACAACCTAAACCTTGCATTTGACTAATAGGTTGGTACAAAATTAAAGCAAGTATGATCTGTAAAATTTAGAAATTAAAAAAAAGGAGGCGGGGCCAAGATGGTAGAGTAGTCAGATACTTCCAGTGTTCCTTCTTACAACAAAGACCCCCCAAAAAAAACAAGTGAATTGATTATATATGACAATCTAGAAACCCTGAACATCAAAGGCAAAGTTGAGGAACCAGACTGAGTGGCAGGGGGAGGGAGAGACAGTTTGGAAGCAGCGAGGAGTTGCCGGACCTGACCCGGCAAAAGCCTGAGCCCATCAGCCCAGATCAGCTCAGGGGTGAACAGTGCAGCAGGCAAGCAAGGTGCTTGGGAGGCATTTTCTGCACAGGAAGAGACCCAGTAGCAGAGAGTGTACTCGTCCATCCAGAACCAGTGAGAAGCAGCCCTTGATTGGTGAAAGATAAGTACCTGTGTCTGGCCTACCGCACGGATCAAAAACACCTCCCTTAGGGAAAAACCTCTCACCCATTTACCTCCCCACTCCCTGCTCTGCACTGGGTCTGGGACCAGCTTCAGCAATTGCCAAGTCCCCTGGGCCAGAAGTAGGACCCATCATGCTCCCTGAGACATTCTCCTGGCCTTGGAGAGTGAACAAATTAACAAATGGGAAAAAATAATCTGCCGGCTCCCATAAGCCAGGAACTCAGGGTAAGCACAGCTCCTTTGCTTAGGCACAGGCATAAGGGATCCACAGACTTTGAGTGCCTTTCCCCCTGCATAGACTTGTGTAGGCCCATTTCAACAGCGTAGGCCCTCATTACCACAGTACAACAGGGTATATATACTGTTTCAGCTGTGAAGTGGTAGGTTCATATTTGACACTACTCTGCCCATTAAACAGGGTCTTCATCTACCCACATCAGGGGCCTGAGGATTGGTGGCTCCACCCATGCCACCTAATCACCTGCTACAGGGGCCCAAGAATAAGAGGTGCCCCCCAGTCCTTACAGCCAACAGCACTGGGTGCTCATAGTCTGGCTGCAAAACCCATCCATCTACACACTCCAGGGAACAGGGACATGCTTTCCTCCTGGACACTCAGGCGTGGCTGTCGGCCCCCTCCCTTCTCAGCCTGTGTCCCCCTGCTGCAGCTGGATGCTTGTGCCTACACCAATCACCCATGCCTGTCTAGAACTGTAGGTGAGAGCCTGCACCACACACTTGTGGCCGACTACCTGGACACCTGAGCTGAATCCACACAGGAGGAGTGGGCAGACTCCTGGACTCCCATACTTAGTGGCAGGTCTGGCCACCTTGGGGCAGGACATTTAAGCTTAAAGGGTGCTGGTGACTGGGCTAGCTCACACGAACAGTCGATTTGGGCATATTAAAACAAAACAAAACAAGAAGCTAGGACACAGTAAGCAAATATAAAATAAATAAATGCAATAACTTATTTCTGGCTCAGAGACAACAGTCAATATCAAATCACATAAAGAGGCAATCTATGATGGCTTCAGCAAGCTCCCAAAATAATGAATCTAGCAGTTTTCCAGAGGAAGAAAATTTCTTGGAATTACTGAAGGCAGAATACAAAAGATGAATACACAGAACTCGTCAAGATATTAGGAAGGAAATTAATCAAAATGCAGAACACACAATAGAGGAAATTGAAAAGATTAGGGAAGAGCATAATGAAAAATTTAACAGGCTACAAGAATCCATAGAGAGACAGCAATCAGAAATCCAGAAGATTAACAATAAAATGTCAGAATTAGACAACCCAATAGAAAGCCATAGGAGAAGAATTGAAGCAGTGAAGTCAGAATTAGTGAGATTCAAGATAAACCGCTGGACACCAACTTATCTGAGGAAAAGTCAGATAAAAGGACTTAAAAAATTGAAGAAACCATAAGAATTACGTGGGATTCTATCAAGAGGAATAACCTATGAGTGATTGGAGTACCAAAACAGTGGGGGATAACAGAAAATACAGAGAGAATTGTTGAAGATTTGTTGGCAGAAAACTTCCCTGATATTGTGAAAGATGAGAAGATATCTACCCAAGATGCTCATCTAACCCCACATAAGGCAGATCCCAAAAGAAAGTCACCAAGACATATTATAATCAAACTTGCCAAAACCAAAGATAAAGAGAGAATTTTAAGAGCAGCTAGGGATAAATGAAAAGTCACCTATAAAGGAGAGTCAATCAGAATAAGCTTGGACTACTCAGCAGAAATGATGCAGGCAAGAAGGCAATGGGATGACACATACAAAGCCTTGAAAGAAAAAAACTGCTAGCCAAGAATTATATATCCAGCAAAACTGTCTCTCAAATATGATGGCAAAATTATGGCAATTCCAGATAAAGAGAAACTTAGGGAATTTGCAAAAACCAAACCAAAATTACAAGAAATACTAAAGGGAATCCTCCAGTTAGAAAATCAATAACATCGGATAACAACCAGGACAGAGCAACCAGATACCAACCCAGATAGGGAAGTCACAAAAATAAATCAAAGC
>NW_004444034.1:2482031-2489878 GCF_000243295.1 Trichechus manatus latirostris
GCATCCTACTTTGGTGAGTGGCGTCTGGGGTCTGAAAAGCTTGTAGGCGGTCATCTAAGACACATCAATTGGTCCCAACCAAGTGGAGTAAAGGAGAATGAAGAACACCAAAGTCACAAGGAAAGTATTAGCCCAAGAGACAGAAAGGGCCACATAAACCAGAGACTGCATTAGCCTGAGACCAGAAGAACTAGATGGTGCCTGGCTACCACCAATGACCGCCCTGACAGGGAACACAACAGAGAGTCCTGGACGGAGCAGGAGAAAGGTGGGGTGTAGGACTCAAATTCTAGTAAGAAGACCAGACTTAATGGTCTGACTGAGACTGGACGAAACCCAGAAAGCACGGCCCCTGGATTCTCTATGAGCCCAGAACTAAAACAATTTCCGAGGCTAACTCTTCAGACAGGGATTGGACTGGACTGTGGACATAAAGTGATACTCATGAGAAGTGTCCCTCTTAGCTCAAGTAGATACAAGAGACTAAACAGGCGGCTTTTGTCCAGAGGTGAGATGGGAAGGCAGAGAGGGTTAGGAGCTGGCTGAATGGACATGGGGAGTCTGGGGTGGAAAGGAGGAATGTGCTGTCACAGTATGTGGAGAGCAATTAGAGTCACATAACAGTGTATTATAAATTTTTGTTTAAGAGACTAACTTGAAATGTAAACTTTCACTTAAACTACAACAATAAACCCCCCCCCAAAAAAAACCTGTGATTAAGAAATCAATAAGGCAATAGAAATAGGGGTAGACAAAGTGAAGATAAATGAAAGATAGTAGTTAGTAAGAGGCAAAAGAAACAATTTGTATCTAGAAAGTTTCTGATAAGGAGGGGATGATACTTAAGAAGTGGAGAGATTGAGAATCAATAAAGGAGCATAGAGCAACCCATACATTTCAGAATATAACAAGAGAAAAAAATCCAAAATATCCGAAGATCCATGGCCTTCTCTAATTCATTATTAGGAATTTATGTGACTTTGGAGCCATAGTTGGCAATCAGCATTAATCAAAATAAACCTATGACAAATAGCTACCTCATTGCTGTTTTTGCTAGGTGCCATCAAGTCAATTTCGACTCATAGCAACCCCATGTGACAGAGTAGAACTGCCCCATAGGGTTTTCTAGGCTGTAATCTTTACGGGAGCTGATTGCCGGCTCTTTCTCCCAAGAAGCCACTGGCTGTGTTTGAACCACCAACCTGTCAGTTAGCAGTCAAGGGCTTAACTGTTGTATCACTAGGCCTCCTTAACTACCTCATTAAGCATAATGAAATGTGATTTTATGAATTAAGTTAGAAGTTTGTAAGTTATAAACGTAGCTGTGTGAAAGTTGTTCTCTTGACTCTCAGGGCCACTGATTGAGAGGATTTAACACAATGGATGAGAATTGGGACAAATGGTAGAGAAAAGCTCAGCCAGGATGACATAAGGAGATGAATAAGCAATAGACTATGGAGGACTAGGAATCATATACTCAGCTGTATAGAAGAATGTGCGGGCTGAACTGTAGAATTTAAAATCCTGTTCATAGGATTGGTAAAAGCAAAAATACAGAAGGAATATTCAGATGGCTCTGATTCTACTGTGTAAACACTATTTAACTTAAGTCTGTTTGCCCATATTTTTATTCTTTTTCACTCAAGTATCACATGCTAAACAATACATTATCCTTCATATTAAAGCTGTCATTATAAATCATCTTCACCTCCTTCTTTTGAGAATGCTTTGTTCTTATTTGAAAACGCTAACGCATCCTTCTATTATTATTCTACTATCTATCACTGTGTTTAGAAGTTCCAGTGGAGAGAAATTGCCATCAAAGACTTATTCCATGAGAATTTTGTATCATAATAATTAATCATGACTGGAAAGGCATCCTAAGAGACAATGATACTGTACATTGCAAACAAGGATCACAGCCATTTCTTCAAGACAAACAGCTTGTTATGTTTTTCACAAAATAATATATTTTAATATATTCTAACATGCTTTACTTATTTCTTTCTGAAATGAAGATTATAAATTAAATATAAAGAATGTAATTGTACATGGTTCATTGTATTCTTTAGGCAGACAACTTCAACTTAAATCTCATACTATTCGAGAAAAATCAATTATTGGTGATTTGTTACAACCAATGATTAATGTCCTTACTATCATCTTAAAAGTATTTATATTTTTATTCCATGATATTTTGAAGAATTCTCATAGATAAAGTGATATTATGATTGAGGGGTAAGCAAGTACTTCAAAAAATTATAATAGAAACAGATATTGCATACTGATGATAATAGTTGATATGGGATAAAGTTTGCCCCTGTGTAGGCTAATACAGTAGTACACCAAATAGTATCACACTGGCTTGATGAATCACAGTTCTCTCCAGAGAGTAAGTAAACATAGTAGGATTTAGTTCATTTTTGCACATCACCATGACTTAGTCTGAAAAAGCAATAGTATTCTCACTTAGCTGTGGAAGAAACTGAACTCAGGAGAAAATAAATAATACCACCTTTACTGTTTTCAAGGTAATTTCTTGAACACTTTCTCAGTTCATAATTACAAAATAGTTTATTATACAACTGGGTGTAAGATTTAAGGATTGTTACTCCCAGACTGTGACTATTTTACTTTATATTTCTGAATTTGCATATAGGGAATATGAGAGAATATTAAAGGAAAAAAAAAATCTCATACTTAATTTGACTTTAGAGGCGCTTTAGGTTCTTCCACTCAGCTTGTTCATGGACTCAGAGAAAACCCACCAATTTAAGGGTGACTTTTAGGAATAAAGTAAAATAAAGGACACAATAACTAATAGTTTAGGATTTGTTTTCACCAAGACATGATTGACTTTAGTGAATAAGACATCAGGAAGTTGTACTCTGAAGGGATAGTGAATTTGCTATTGTCCAGAGTAGTAGCAGATTAGAAAGTTAAACATGAATTCATTTCAGAGCTAACAACAGGTCTTAATATTTCTTATGCTGGTATAAATCCAGTTGGGCTAGAAAATTAGTTTATGGAGTGTTGCTTATTTATATGTGTTTTGCAGCACTCAGCTGTACCAAGAAATGTCCATTCTGGATTCTATTTATCACTTTCATTCTGCTATTTCAGTAATCCTATCCTATAGGACGCTGTGAGTTTGAATTGACTCAATGGCAATGGGCTTGGGTTTTTTTTATCGTTGGGAAAGAAGCCCTGGTGGCGAAATGGTTAAGTGCCTGGCTGCTAACTGAAAGGTTGGCGGTTAGAGCTCACCAGCTGCTCCGCAGGAGAAAGATGTGGCAGTCTGCTTCTGTAAAGACTATATAGCCTTGGAAACCCTATGGTGCACTTCTACCCTGCCCTATAGGGTCGTCATGAGTCACAATCGACTGGACAGCATAGGGTTGTTGTTTATCATTGGGAAAACTTCTGTTTATATTGTGATTTAGTTCTTTCCCCTATATCTTTGTGAATATTTTTATAAACTATTCTGATGCCACATAAAGACAAATTACTTTTATTTCGTTTACTGGGTTACTACCTTTTGACAAGGTAGTTTGTATATCTGAATGCCCAGGAGAAATTAGAGTTGGAACAGCGTGTATAGTAATAGAAGCCAAGCAGCAGAATTGCTGAGCCTGCATGGAAGCTAGAAAAGGGGCTGAGTGCTTGTAATTCTGTCCATTTTCCATCCATGCAGCAAGCAGGTTTGCTGTAAGAAGGCAACTGTTGTACGGTCTTTGACACTGGACTAGTAATCAGAAGACTCATGTTTCAGATTCTGCTCTATACCAACTCATTATTTATACTAGATACACAGCATACACCATGTAGGTACTCAGATTGATCATTTGTTGATAGCTAGTCATGTGATGGGCTCAATCCTACAGTCCTGGAATGGAAATGACTCTCGAGGCCTAGAAAAAAGTTGCTGGAGCAACCAGAGCTGTGATACCATCTGGCCATTTCAAAATCATCTTCCCTTAGCTAACACCAGGTGTTTCTGAGCACTTTAGGGCATTAGAGGGATCAATAGAGAAGGGAAAGGAAAGGCACTAATATTTTCTGATGAAAATTTTGAAAAATTACATGTACCTAAGCCCTACTTCAGAGCCCTGGTGGTGCAGTGGTTAAGCACTTGGCTGCCAACTGAAAGGTCAGCAGTTCAAACCCACCCACCAGGTCTGGGGGAGAAAGATGTGGCAGGCTGCTTCTGTAAAGATTTACAGCCTTGGAAACCCTACTGAGCAGTTCTACTCTGTCATCTAGAGTCTCTACGAGTCAGAAGCAAATTGATGGCAGTGGGTAAGCCCTACTTCAGGCCCAATGAAACAAAATTTCCAGAAGCAGGCCAGGTTTAGGGTAATTCTTGAAACATCTGAATAGGTAATTCTTATTCTCAACCAGTGCTGAGAAACACTGCTTTAGAGTAGTGGCCTTCAAGCATTTCTTCTTCCATATATCATTCAAAAATTTGAGAAAAAAAAATTTTTCGCTTGAAAAATATCTACATTTGAAGTTGACATTTGATATTTTTTATTATTTGTTAAAATGGCTGCAAAATAACTATTTTGACATATTGTACATAGTAATAGATTTTAAAGAGATCTGTTACATGACTCATTTAAATATATTTAATGAAATTTGAATACCATTGTGATTTGATAGTCACCTTCTTTCATTAAAAAACACAAGAACATGTTCTTTTTTAACAATCGTAAATTTGATTTGGCTTCTTTTCCTTTCGAACTTATAGCTCCACTCCACTGCCTCCATAGAATTTTGTCTTAATGTGATAAGTTTTTTACTTGAAAGTTTTTTATTGACTGTTCTATCAACCTTCTCTGCAACAACTATATATATATATATATTTGATTTTTCTTTCCTGTAACCATAAAGCACCAAGTGTTAAAAATGTATCCTTAATTGGATTATTATTACAATTATTATATATATACAATTGATCAAAACAACATAGTCTATTACAAATGTTGATGAAAATTATTAGGTATAAAAATAAAATTTTATTGGAACTAGATTTCTTTTTTTTTTTTTTAATTGTACTTCAGGTGAGGGCTTACAGAACGAATAGTTTCTCATGAAACAGTAGTACACATATTGTTTTATGACATTGGTTAACAACCCCACAACATGTCAACCCTCTAACTTCTTAACGTTTTTTTTGGTGAAAATACACATAGCCAAAGATACACCATTTCAAAAATTTCTACACGCACAGTTCAGTGACATTGACTACGCTCTTCCAGTTGTGCTGTTACTCTTACTTAAGATGAAGGCTTACAGAACAAAATAGTTTCTCATTTAACAGTTATTACAAATGTTGCCCTATGACAATGGTTAACAATCTCACAACACATCAACAATATCCTTACTCAACTTTGGGTTCCCTATCACCAGTTTCCTTGTCCCCTTTTGCCTTCTGGCCCTTGTCACTGGACTACTGTACCTCTTTAGTCTCATTTGGTTTTACGGGGCTGTCCACTCCCAGGCTGAACGGTGAACCTCGGAGATAACTTCACCACTGAGCTAAAAGGGTGTCTGGGGGCCAGTAAATCTGGTCTTTTTTTTTTGTGAGTTAGAATTGTGCTCTACATCCTTCTCCAGCTCTGTCCAGAACCCTCTGCTGTGATCCCCGTCAGAGCAGTCAGTGGTGGTAACTGGGCACCATCTAGCTGTACTGGACTCAGTCCGGTGGAGGCCTTGGTAGCTGTGGACAATTAGTCCTTCGGACTAATCTTTTCCTTGTTTCCTGTTCTCTTCATTCTCCCTTGCTCCAGAAGGGCTGAGACCAGTGGAATATCTTAGATGGCCGCTCACAGGCTTTTAAGACCCCAGACACTACTCACCAAGGTGGAATGTAGAGCATTGTCTTTATAAGCTGTGTTATGCCAATTGAGCTAGATGTGGAACTAGATTTCTTAATAGCACTCGAATGAGATGTGGTTAAGCTTAAATTCTTTTCCTACATTTGTTTATTAGGTTTAAGCACTGATCACCTTGTTCTCTAAATAAATGGAGAAGTATAAAAGACATTTTGTTATAGTGACATCACTGAAGTCCTTCAACCTATTCCGAGTTTTATGCTACACTTTACATAATTATCTATCACAAAAATATTTTAAATAATATACCAACTGACAAATCTACTAGATTTTCTTTAAATTTTAATGAAAGCAAAGAATTGGAAATTGCCTCACATGTCAAAGCAATTTCTGGGAAGTAATACCCTAAATGTTTTACAAAGACATGAAGAAAGACTATTACCGTATTTTCTTGCAAATAATGCACCCACATATGTAATGTGCATAGCGCACCTAGGAAAATAATGTGCGAAGGGGTTGTACGCTTGGCAAAAATGCGTAACACGTGTGTTACTTGTGTAACAATATGGTAATTATACCTCTGACTCTTTCTCTTAGCAGTACCTTGTTTAACCTGATACACATAGAAAAGAATGTTTGGTAAAGTTGAAACACTAATTTCAATGTATGTCTGTTGAGAGAATATTTTTAATCAAAATTTAAAAAAAAAATATGTGCTTTGAGTATATTTTTTCAAACTGTGTAGCTGTAGAGCTGGCTAATTTAGTTTATGGAAAATGGCAAAATCAGTAACTTATAACTTGAAATAGGAAACACATAACTTAAATGGCTAAATCAATTTGCAGTATGAAATCAATCAACCAAATCAACCTTACTTTTTGTCTGAAAAAGTCTGCCTTAATTTTTTAATTCCAATAAGTGTATCAAAGAGCATCTATATGACAACCATATCACTTCTGAATGCAGTAGTACCTGGGTGTGAGACCATCCCATTTCCCCATTCATCTTTTTAAAGGGATGCAAGTTCACAACCTAAATTTAATATTTCTCATTTTAATAGTAATATGCTACATGAAAGTCAGGACCCAAATCTATGACAATCAAAAATTTGTAAATAAAAGTGTTTCCAGCTTACAGGTGGAGTCAAAGGGCAATGTGAGCAATAAGACCACCGTCACGCCTGCACTGCACCACAAAACCTCTCTCCACAGAAATACTGGCGTGCCATCCCCAACACAAACCCAAATCAACATGGATAAAGGCACTCAAAGTAGAGAACATTTTCTAGGCAACCTTTAGTAAGCCAAATGGCAAACAAATTATTAACTGGGAATAACTGGTAACAGCTCTGACTTTACATATCTAAATGCATATATTTTATTTAAAAAAATTGTTGTCACAATTTGCTGACCTGTGATTTCCATCATTTCATACATTCTACAAAGGACAGAATTTTCTGAATGGGGTAATCAAAATCACTGAAGGATGAACTTGACAGCTCACAAATTTTTAGCTGTGAACAGTGTATCACGTATTAGAATGTTTTCTAAAGTTCTCTTTGACTTCTCTACTAATTTGTATATGGTTTCTAAAGACAACTTTAAATGGCTGCAGAAAACATTATTATATTTATTTACATTTTTACCAATATCTTTTGCTATTCTCCTAAAAACTAATAATCACACTTAGGAGTGTGTCAGAAGTAAAGGAAAACAACACAGTTTTGGTTAGAGAGATTTATATTAAATTTAGAGATTTTGATTCATTGGATGTAGCCAGAGAAATGAGGGATTGAGTTTTTGCTTTTCTTCCAAAGAGTTATTTGGAAATGTAACATATATTTTTTTTCTTTTTACTTTTTATTTAATTTTCTATATTTTATTGTACTTCAGGTGAAGGCTTACAGAACAAATAGTTGCTCATGAAACAGTAGTACACATGTTGTTTTATCACATTGGTTAACAACCCCACAACATTTTAACCCTCTAACTTCTCAACATTTTTTTTTTT
>NW_004444034.1:2492633-2497151 GCF_000243295.1 Trichechus manatus latirostris
AATTTGGATGCCCTTTATTTCTTTTTCTTGCCTTATTGCTCTAGCTAGAACTTCCAGCACAATGTTAAATAGGAGTGGTGATAAAGGGCATCCTTGTCGTGTTCCTGTTTTCAAGGGGAATGTGTAACATATATTTTAACATATATAGTTATTTTGGTGTTTGCAATAGATTTTCTCCCTTAAAGTTTCATTTATGTACATTTGTTTGTAAACATGCTATTGTTGTTGTTGTTAGCTGCCATTGAGTTGGCCCCCAACTCATGGTGACTGCATGCACAACAGAACAAAACACTGCCCCCGTCCTGCGCCATCTCTATGATTGGTTATGGATCAGACTGTTGTGATCCATTGGGTTTTCATTGGTTGATTTTTCAGACGTAGATGCCAGGCCTTTCTTTCCAGTTCATCTTAGTCTGGAAGCTATCACAGCAGCATGCAAGCCTCCACTGACAGACAGATGGTGGCTGCGCATGAGGTGCACTGGCCGGGAATCAAACCTGGGTCTCTCCCGTGGAAGGTGAGAATTCTACCACTGAACCACCAGTGTCCCCATTGTAAACATATTCCCTTTTAATTGTATTGGTTACAGGAAGTGAGATATAATGTATGCAGAGCAAATACAGGGCACATACATTTCTATTCCCCTCACCCATGGCAGACATAGCTAATCAACCATGGCATTCTTTACCACTGAACAACTCTGAATTCCTGGGCTCCACGAATCCACTACCATCAGGTGGTGCTGGCAAACAGGTTGAAACCTATTTCCTATCCTTGGTATGACAGTAAAACTTAGCGTTAGCATGCCCGTTCTCCCTATTTACCAGCTAATACCTCTTAGAAACAGCTTTTAATCTCTTCTGCCACTCTCACAGGACTGTTACAGAGCCAAGGCATTTAATTCATGTGAACACACTTTGCAAACCATGCAGTCCCCATCACACATTGTTTGAAGAAATCAGATTAACTCTTTTGTAATTTGAACAACACCATCTCCCTAGCTGATCGCCTTCCTCCCTCTCTCCATACACATCTATTTTCATCTAGTTTGCAAATGGAGATTTTTTAGTTTTTGGTCTTATTAAAACTGTGCACACCTGTATCCTCCTTTTGTGTGAGATATTTGATACTATCTAGAGGAAAATGCTGCTGGAGGATGGGAAAGCCCGAAATCTCACATCTGGCTCATCATTCTGGCATTCTGGCAGTCCTTTCTGCTCAGCTAGAGACTATGTGATTAATAGCCCCTCTTCCCAATTATAAGGATATTATACTTGTCTGCCTATGGCTGTAGATGGGAGCTATCTTATGTATGTGTGATGCAAATATGGGCTTTGTGAATGCTAATTTCAAAATCAGCCAGGAGTTGATTGGCAGAAAACCGAACAATGGTGTGACAGGCATGCCAGGGGTCAGGAATCTGTGAAAGAAAGGCTGAGTGAGAGTAGAGAAAAAGAGCTGGAGAGATCTGGAGTTAATCAAGACCAGTGACTGGGAGAGTAGCAGTTTATGAAAGCAGATCTAAGCCAGATATGCTGGAAGAGAGGGCAGTTTCAAAGACTCTCATGAAAACAGTGAGAAAGGAGAGAGTTTAGCTGACTTTGCAAAAAGCAAGATGAACTAAGAAGCCAAGATTATGCTCTAAGTTGTACAAAGCTGTATTCGCTGTCATTACCACATCCCTGAAACGTGCATGTCTGCACTTTGTTTGGACCCTGAGGGACTTCGCCCCACATTTGACTACGACATTGTCAAGGCCAGGGACCCTGTCATTGTCTTTGTTTTTCTAGATGTCAGCAGGGCACAAGCACTCAGGAAGCATTCACGGGGTGGGACTGAACTGATCATTAGAATGTCAGGGGGATGATTTGGATAACATGAAAGGGGAGGAGCAGAGAATTGAGACGCTATTTCATCAATTAATCATGACAGCGGAAGTGATCAGAAACAACAGAAAAATTTTTTGAGGGGAGGTTTCTGATAAGTAGGCAGAGCAAATTATTCAAGATAAGCCCCTTTTGGCTGGTATTCTAAAACTCTGGTTAAGATTTGTTAAGTATTCTGAACAGCCAACCATTTTAGCCCAAGGCTGGCTAGGCAATAGCAAGCACAAAGACAGAAAGTGTGCTGAAATTTCTCTAAGTAAGGCTTGGGGTAGGAAAGCCTTTTTGCATAGTGGTTAGGTGCTACGGCTGCTAACAAAAAGGTTGGCAGTTCAAATCCACCAGGCGCTCCTTGGAAATGCTATGGGGCAATTTTACTCTGTCCTGTAGCGTCTCTATGAGTCGGAATCAATTCGACGGCAATGGGTTTGTTTTTTGTTTTTTTTTTCGGTAAGACTTGGGTACACTGTTGGTTAATAACTTACTCTCAGGTGTTTCCCTTAGCATTGCAGAGGAAGAACAGGTGGAAGGGGAAGAGGTAAAGATGCTACATTCTGTGACAGCTTGCTGAAAATATTTCTCCACTCAGTTGGGTGTACTGTAGACTGGAAAAGGGAGAGCCAGTAGCTTGAAATATTGGTCACATCTGCTCTTACGGACACCCCATCCATCTTCTTTGCACTCTAGCCACCTTGCCCTTACAGATGGTTTTTACTTATTTAAAAATACTTTATCTTTGAGCAGGATGTTAGCCTCAATTTCATGTCAGAATTTTTTTTTTTTTAGAAAATTCTATTTGCCATACTTTTAACTGAGGATTAAGGAATCTCTGCATATAGTTTATGCATCCACACACACACTCTCTCTCACATACACATATGTAAATGTATATATATTTAATATCAAAAGATATTCATATGAACTAATTGGTCTCATTCCACACAGGACCTAGTTTTCAAGAATTGTGAAAGAGTTAAATATTATTCCAAAAATAATTAACTGAAGAAAGAGGTAAAAGGAAGATTCTACTTGCATTATTTGTTGCTAACTATGCACACCCATTGCAGATCTATAAGAAGTTTAAGAAATATATACGTAGATCTGCACATATAGGATACTCAATGTATAAGTGGAGACATATATAAAAAGTTACCGCAACTATTATAAATCCCACAAGATTATGTATTTAGCCTTAGTAAAAGTTGTTCTTGAGAAGGTAAGGTTTTCTCTTTATCATAGTGATACAATGTGAAATAATACATTTTATATAACATAGGCATATGTTATACAAACATTTATAACTCCTACTACCTCATAGTAAAGGGAAGGTTTCTGATCAGCCTAGTACTGTGCAAAATGAGGACATGAAAGTTTAGAAGTAGAATGTATGGAAAAGCTGAATTTGTACTTTAAAAAACAGGGGTGATAGTATAGAGGTGATGGTTGGTATGCGGGGGAAATCTAGGAAGGAGATGAGACAAATAGAGAAGAGACTTCCCAGGGCTAGCAATACAGCCAGAAAGAGGCCCTGAGGGAGAAAACAAATATCTACTGAGGTTTTACAAATTTGGGTATTGTAGGTTAGTTGTGAAAATCCTCTGATCTTCTCTACAGAATCTTTGGAAAAGCCTACTAAAAGCTAAAATAATCAAATCTTGGCTGGTTGAACTTCCTATGTAAAGTGCTGAAAGTGCCAAAGTCTATTTGCTGATTGCCAAAAAGCATCAGCACACTTAGCCCAAGGGACCATGTGGTTTAACCTGACAAATTCCTATTAAACATGGCATGAATCAGGATGAGGCAAAACGGCCAAACTTTACCCACAGATTGCATTTCTGTGCACTGAGTTTGCACAGTAATAAAACACTTTTAGACGTACTAAAAGGAGTGAGTGGTTGGCTGTCAACACTTACTGCGAGGACAATCTGGAGGGAACTATGAGCCACTTCTATGTACTGGTACTCCAGAAAACACCCTGAGACCGTGATGTAGCGATGGTCTTCTGGGGCCCAGTCTGGGGCGGGTGTCACTGATGTCACCGTACATCCTGGTCCGTTCTCCATCCACCAAGATCGGTGCATTGAAATATTAAAAGTCAGGATAAGGTCTGTTTCCTGCAAGAAGGCAATTTATAAGGATGAGAATTACTTTGCAAATGTGAGCTTATTTGAGACTTACTTGCTTTGAGTTTTCCATTTGGAAATGTGGGTTTTTCTTCTTCCTCCCCATACTGTGTTTTACAGACTCAAAGAAAGCATCTTAAGTAAAAATGTCAGTTCACCTGAGAATTATGTGTCTATGGATTCCACTTCTGAAAGTTTGCCTGACTACAATAATACAATGCCAATTTCAGAACAGAAACTACTTGGGGAACTTCAGTTCCTATAAAGTTAGGAAACCTGCCATGTATTTTATCCAGTGGCAGCAGTGGAACCCAGGGTAGGCTTGTGCGGGCAGTCATGAGAAAGGAATAATGTTTTCTGTTTCTTTCTCAGAATCTTACTCATGAATTGGATTAGTCAACAAAGTAAACTGGGTAAGTTCCTGGAGTCTATCATGAAGAAAGGGATACAAAACGGTGATCATCAAGAGAGTGAGTTCTATCTAGCTCAACTGGCATAACAGTTTATAAAGA
>NW_004444034.1:2498948-2500083 GCF_000243295.1 Trichechus manatus latirostris
TTTTTTATATATAGAAATAATTACAATATATTGGATGGCCTGAAATTGAGTTTTCCCAGAAATTTCAGAAACATTGGCATAGAGTTGTGCTGACTTTTACAGACAACTGAGCAGCCTTTAGTTTCTCTTTCTAATATGGTGAAAAATAATTCCTGTCATCCATTGTCTGGATGACAAGTGCCATAATTTATTATCTCAGATGTTTATTTTTTGCTTTTTATATTACTTTTTATTTTTATCTAGAATACTGATTACACATAGCTTAAAAAAATACAAATACCATGAAGCTAATACTGAAAAATAGCATTCCCTAACCACACCTTTTTCCACCTCCTAGTACCCTGTAGAATTGTATCTGTTTGTTTTTAAAACTTGTTTTCTTGAAGTATTTACTTGTATTTCGTAAATATTATCCTCATATTGACACTTACGCATTCATCATTTAAACATCTATTGAGTTCTACTGTGGAAGGTATGAATTAGCATTTTTAGACCACATACTTCCCTCTCTCTCCTCTATCATTCTGAGTAATTTCCTCCAAGATTTGGTTATGTAAATATTATGAAAATTTATGACTATGTAACAATTTTTACGGCTGAGCAAAATAGTGAATCATGACTGCAATTTCTTTCTTGCATAACTTTTTGTTTTCCCTTGAGTTAATAATTCCTTCACAATTTTTGGCATATATTTCTATCTATGTATCTATGTATCTATGTATCTATCTATCTACCTATCAGTCATCTACCACTAACTAATTCTTCTTAAACTGACCAATAGAACTTTAAGGACATGTTGTTGTCGTTGTTAGGTGTCATCAAGTCAGTTCCATCTCATAGCGACCCTGTGAACAACAGAATGAAACACTGCCCAGTCCTGCGCCATCCTCACGATCGTTGTTATGCTTAAGCCCATTGTTGCAGCCCCTGTGTCAATCCATCTCGCTGAGGGTCTTCCTCTTTTTTGCTGACCCTGTACTTTACCAAGCATGATGTCTTGATGTCCTTCTCCAGGGACTGATCTCTCCTGACAACATGTCCAAAGTATGTAAGACATAGTCTCGCCATCCTTGCTTCTAAGGAGCATTCTCATTGTACTTCTTCCAAGACAGACCTGTTCAATCTTTTGGCAGCC
>NW_004444034.1:2502771-2504275 GCF_000243295.1 Trichechus manatus latirostris
TTAGTTTTTCTTATGTCAAATCCCCAGTGTCCTGGATCTCATGTCTTTCTCTTACTTGGTTCCCTCTCTTGTTTTGCATAGTACATCATTCATTAGATTCTTAAAAAATGTATGAATGATTTTCAGTCAGCTGTATTTTCAGCCTCCTTTTATATGATTGACTGACATTTTGGCTGGATATATACTTCTGGGTTGGAGATAATTTTCTCTCAGAATTTTGTGGACATTTCTTCCACACAATTGTCTTCTAGTGTCCAATATCACTCTTAAGAAGTCTGATATCATTTTGTTTCCTGAAGTTTTTTGTATGTAAGTTGTTCTGTTTATTTTGGTATTTTGCATCTATTTGTTTTAAATAGTGAAGTATTTTAAAAACATTGGAATGTACAGAAGGTATTATTATAATATCATTACACCTACTATCCAGCTTCATTACATCTTTTTTATGCTATATTTGCTTGAAGTGTTTTTTAAATTGTAGCAAAATATACACAACATGAAATTTGCTATTTTAACCATTTTCAAGTTTCCAATTCAGTGGCATTAATCACATTCACAATATTGTGCAACCATCACCACTATTTGTTTTCCAAATTTTTCATCATCCCGAACAGAAACTCTACTCATTAAGCAATAACTCCTCATTCCCCACACCTCCAGCCCGTGGTAACCACAATATACTTTCTGTCTCTATGCATTTGTCTATTCTAGATATTTCATACAAATGGGATCATACAATATGTGTTCTTTATTATCTGGCTTATTTCACTTAGCATAACGTTTTCAAGGTTCTTCCATGTTGCAGCCATGTATTAAAACTTCATTCCTTTTTATAGAGGAATAATATTCCATTATATGTACATACCACATTGTTTATCGATTCATCTTTTGATGAACACTTGGTTTGTTTCCACTTTTTTGTTATTATGAATAATGCTACAATGAACATGGAAGTTATTTTTTAAATAAAATTTTATACACATAAATAACGCTTCCACTGTATCCCTCCTAAATATCATTGCCCTCTCTCTCTCCACAGGTAACTACTATCGTAATTTTGGTATTAATATTCTAATGGAAGTTTTTATAGTTTTAGTAAATATTTACGTATTTATTAACAATATGAAACTTTTTTTGTAGGTTTAAAACAGGAATATATTGCTACTTATTTTGATTTCACATCATGTTTTTGAGATTTATTCATGTAGGAAATCTCTTTGGGTTCAGGTTCTGTAATTCCATAAGGCAGTAACTTGGTGTTTTTTTTAAAAAAAAATTTTCCTTCTTTAGCTTTAGAGCACCTGGTGGGCCTCTCAATTCAAGAGCCCTTTCTTTCTATTCTAGAAAACTTCCTTGCATTGAATCTTTAATTGTTCCTTCCTCTCTACTTTTACTACAAGAACTCCTGTTAGTCAGACATTTGATTTCCAGGATTGGCCCTATTACTTTCTTGTATTTTCTCTCCTATTGTTTATATTGTATATTTTTCTTTACTCTCTGAGAT
>NW_004444034.1:2504633-2512119 GCF_000243295.1 Trichechus manatus latirostris
TCCTTGTTTCCAAGGAGTACTCTGGCTGTACTTCTTCCAAGACAGATTTGTTCGTTCATCCTGGAAGATGCCTGGCACTATCTTATACTCTCATTTATCTTCCTGTAGACTATGAAATAGAAAGTTTGTCTGTTTATTTGCATTTGTGTAGCATTTTAACCAGAAAATATAAATTTCTGGTTAGAAAACAGACAACAGAAAGGTCTCTTTAAGGTTCCTTTTTCAATACAATAGAAATTTTTTGAATATGATATGTTCCATGTATAATTTTCAGGCTATTTAATTTCAGGATATTTTGTAGACCTCAAAATTACAGACCTTTGAGAGAAAGAACAAGTCTTGATAGCACAAAATAAAGTGGAAAACTACAAACCAAATCTTGTGCATTCTGAAAGGATTTACGGTAAAAAAAATATACAACATTGGTCCTGAATAGTAAGATACAAGAAACTTTTAAATCTAAAGAAAACTTCCATAACTATATTTTCAGATCAGTATAGTGAAAAAAAAACAAAACAAAACTTTGTGTCAGTATATTTATTCATCTCTCTTAGTAAACCTTCAAAAAGTCCAGATTAAAGGGCCCCATTATTGGTAATGTCACTTTTCAAAATAACACGGTCTTATGTGTTACATGAAAGCTGTTATTAGCACTAAAATGTTGTTTCTGACAGGGGCTGTATGTATTCAGGTCAACACAACAAACTTAATTGCTCAACAAATAATAAGCATTTGATTAAAAAAATAGACAAGTAAATGAGAAAATGATACTAGCAACATTTTAGAATTTCAACTAAACCAAAGAGTTACTTTCATAGTTTATAGCATTTGAAGAAGAATATAACATGCAGATCACCATTTCACTAGTAAGCTGTGGAGGCTACACTGCAAAGATTAGAAAGGAGAGGGTGAGAGCGAGAAATTTTGAGTTGTAGTTAACAAATGTGAAGTATTGTGTTAGATTTCTATGACCTAATTCTCCTTTTAAGGAGCACTGGTGGCGCAATGGTTAAAGCACTCGGCTGTTAACCGAAAGGCTGGTGGCTTGAACCCACCAGATGCTCCACCAGTACCTCCACAGGAGAAAGGCAGTCTGCTTTCATAAACATTTGCAGCCTTGGAAACCCTATGGGGTAGTTCTACCTTGTCCTATAGGATTGCTATGAGTCAGAGTTGACTTGAGGGCAACTGTTTTTGGTTTTGTTTTTGTTTTTTAGTTCTCCTTTTGGAATAATAATAATGAAAAATGATACCTTCCCATTCCTAGGCTACTTAGTTACTATCTGAAAGGCTAGAAACTGCACTTCTAAGTAAATGGCAGTTTAAGACTATAGTTATCATAGCCTTAGTTTACTAACAAATATTAATTATTCACACACCATATGCAAACCACTCTGCCAGGCCATAATAATGTAACATTATATAAGACATGATCCCTGACATTATGGGGCTTATTATCTCTTGCGGGAGACAAGGAATAAAGATAAAATGTAACAATAGAAAGAAGCATTTGTTAAGCATCTAATAAGCATAGTAGACAGTCAGTGTACAGCAATTCAGAGTGTGAACCCTGTGGACTTAGGTGAGAAAGCCTCCTAGAGGACAGAAATTCTAGCTGACCCTGAAGGAAGGGCCAGGCTTAAATAGACCCCCAGGCTAGGGGAGGAAGGCAACTTTAAGTATAAACCCAAGCCAGTTGCCCTCAAATCAGTTCTGACTCATGGCAATCTCCTGAGTGTCAGAATAGAACTGTGCTCCATAGAGTTTTCAGTGGCTGATTTTTTTCGGAAGTAGATCACCATGCTTTTCTTCCAAAGTACCTCTGGGTGGACTCAAACCATCAACCTCACTGTTAACAGCTGAGCACATTAACCATTTGCACCACCGAGGAGTTCATTTTAAGTACCATACTCCATATAACCAAAATTGTAGAGCTACGACTGTCTGCTTGTATATTTAAGGACGAATAAGTAGCTTTATTTTTATGAGATGTGAGGTTTGTAAGAAAGAGTAGTATAAAATAGTTTTGGAAAGATACATTGGAGTGAGATTGGGAAGAAATCCTGGCTTAGCAGCAGCAGGATTTCACCACTGTCAAACGTGATGCAAGTGGTATTATAATAAACATGCTCAACTCTTCTGTAGGATTGGGGTGAAGAGTGCAGGAGAAATGTGGGGAGACTAGTACAGGTGCTGCATTCAACAACAGTCTTTATCAAGGTGATAACACAGATGCTGTAAATCTTAAGTGCTTGACCTTAATCCCCCCAGACTATTCTCCTGAATTCCACACAAGTATGAGGAGGCAGGATCTGGACCACTGATTTCCACATGCTCAGAGTAAGAATGGGACGAAATTAACACTCAACATCACCTTAAAAAAATAATTCTGGTGATGGTATTAGAGGAATACTAAGCAAATACATTTAATGGAAAGAAACAAATATTAAGAAAAAATACCCTGAGGCCAAAATGTTTAATAAAAGCATATGTATTTAGTCTCTAAGACTGAAGGAAGTAGTTAGGAAGACCTGTGATGAATTAAATCCTTTAACTGGCTGCAGTACAGGAGTTGAGATAGCGGGTAAGGCTGTATCTGACACCAAGAATCACTTTTTTTCATGAATGCTTGTTTATTTGCAAACAACATACACAGGATTAAAGTGACACCAGTGGATGTCAAGAATTAGTTTGTATCATCAGAAAGCCTCACTGCCAATATCTACATTTGGATAATAATTTGTAGAAAACCCTGACAAATTCTTTTAAAAGTTATTATTCATGGCTTATTTCCTGCTATTGAACTTACTATCTAACCCTAAATAGAGCTGCTTTTTCTGTTAATACATGTACAGATCTATGTAAACCTGCCTCTACATATAAAAACTCTAGTACTATATTTATCCTGGTAATGTATAAAAATCAGTGAAAGCAAATCATATTGTTGAAGTTCCCAGAAAGAGGAGCTGAGAAAATATGGTTTTGAGAAGATAAGCAAAATTAAAAATGCACTTTATTTAACAGGTTGAATGAATACTGCATATGTAGAAATGCAGCCCAGAACACAAGACAGTTCATATCTACCAAGTCCAAAATCCAAAGATGGGATTAATTCTACTACATGATGAACTGAAGAGAAGCAGATGGAGTACCAAACATATACTTGTGCCCCTATTTTCTTCTAGAATTTTCAACTATGGGTAACTATGGAATTTGGCTGATTATGGATAATTCAATGCGATACTATTGCTAGTGTCAGCGCCAGTTCTATAGTTCCTGTCTTTAGGTATTCAGGAAAATATCTCAGAAAAGATTTTTGTGAACATGGAAAAGATTTCCATGAGCATGGCAAACATTGCAACCATTGCTCTAAAAAAAGATGAGAAGAGTCTAATGGCATTTGGATTTCTAAAACCTATAGTCTTAAAAACAAAATGTGTTTCTTCCCACCACATGGAAAGATTTACTAATGATTTAATATAAAATGTTTGAAGCTAATTGATAACATATGTTTCTTGCCTGAAAACAGATTTGTGGCATTATTTTACTTTTTTAAATCTTATCCTGACTGATTTCTTTGTCCAGATAAATGTTCTACATCTTCCCATTCCTGGTCTGCACTTTCTGCATCTAGAGCATTTCTGTAAAAATTGCATTTTTATGAAATCCTCTATACTTCCTATTAACAGCTATACAGCTATATATCTCTCTTTATTTAAACTAATACTTTGGGTTATCCCTTCCAGGAAAGCTTTCCCTGATTATTTACATTGTTTTTTCAAATTTGCAATATTATACTTGGTACCTTCTTATTTAAAAAAAAAAAAAAAAGGAATGTCAATATTATTTTGGTCAATTGCTTTTTTCTTATTGCTAAAGGACTACGAAAGCCTCAATAGGCTCACTGTGTCCCTCAAAAAATGCATATTAACTCTCAGCTGGAGAAGAAAGTTTGCATCTGGAATACAAAGATTTTTGTTTTAAAGTGACTTGTGATGTTCTGTAGCAGGAAATGAAAAAAAAAAAGGAAGGAAAAGAAAGGAAATAATCCAATAAGGAAGACTTCATGCTATGTTAAAGTTAACTGAACATGCAGGCTCAAAGATTTTTTGTTTTTGTTTTTGTTTTTATTTTTACTTCTAAAGTTAGGACTCATGAGCTATGAAAGGGATCTAAGTTTGGCAAAATTAGTGTTCTCTGCTCTCTTTCACACCCTTAGTAGCAAATGCTAGAGGCAGAACTTTCTCAGCTGGTTACAATAATGAAGATCAACTTCTCACTGACTTTATAGTTTTCAGTGTACTGAAAACTCTTCAGGCAGCTTTTCCTGCTGTTTTCTCACTTTCCCGTTTGTTCCCTCCCCACAGGTTATCTTTTCCTATCTTGTGAATGTTCCTTTCCCTGTCTAAGAGCTTTGAAAAGTGATCTGCATTCACTATAGGGGCTTAGTGAGGCAAAGAACAGGTTAGCTATTCAAGAGAAGATGTTACTGCCATTTAAACATTCACCTGAAGGCCACCACTTCATTTGATTTTAAAGCACGTTCATGTGGATTTTTAATCGGCATGGAGGCACAGAGGTGCTGACAATATTGGAGGCTTGCAGACATTTAAAGAACATGGAAATGTACTCCTCAGTAGTCCCCCATCATTACTGCTTGTCATTATCCAACATAAATGTACAGCCCACCCCTGGTACTGACAGTATCATTTTCCAAAAGTCAGAAATTCTGACTTGGATAGCATCTGTGCTTGGCTCCAAAGATTTTAACTTGTCAACAGAAATCAATTAGAAGTCACATCTCATTTTGATCCAAAGTTCAAAATGTCTCTTGGCTAAATTTGATACCAGAGCTGCTAATGAAGTTGTATATCCTTTCATTTCTTCATTTCATTCTCTGGAAGAGGAGAATTCATGGGGAAAATGGTGAAAAATGGTGGCAAGATAGAGATGAACCAAGTGTTAATGTTATTGATGGCGGATTTTTTTATTGATGGTAGTCATTTTTCAGTTATTGATATAGCCATAATATTGGCAAGGAAATGAAATACTAATTGACAGACAATTTGTCTCTAAAATCTCAATAAATCATTTCATTTGAAGAAGAAAAGTGTATCTCCTACACTATTATAAATTCTGCAACGTATTTTTAAATTTAATGCATTATATGCTGTAAAAAGGAAAGGCAGTAACATTTATGTATTCATTATCTAGTATCTACTACAATAATCTTCAGCAGTAGGGATTCTCATTTAACAGAAGAAACTGAACTGAGAGTGGTTAAATAACTTCATCAAGTTATTTTTATTAATGAAGAAACTAGATTTCAGGCCTATTTTTGTCTGACTTTTTGTTTTTTCCACTGGACCTTGTTGGCCCTCAAGGAAATTCTCTTGGCCATCCTATTAGTCCTTGCCAAACCTCCATATTCGGTATTCTGCAGTGTCTCCTTTAGAAGAATGCACCAGAATAAAGAATGGTGGACACATAATTCACACAATTGATTTCAAAATTTTCTCAATGCTATTCAGAAACATACCCAGAACTAAAAGACTTTGACATGTCCTTGCAGGTGGTTTGCCAGCTCTAATCCAAAATCTATTGTGACAGCATTTACAGTAGAGTTATATTTGTCATGTATTTGGATGAACAAGCTTTTAAAGATATTTTAGTTGTACTTTATTCTCATGAGATAATTTTTCTAAGTGGTAAGATTTGTCTCTTATTTTATCCTGGCAAGTACATAGATCAATACTGCTTAGAATTTGTGGAGACAAATATAAATAAACCTCTAAGTCTAAATAAAACACCTTTAAATTATATGTACCTATTTCATTTGGATTGCTTCCAGAAAGCTTTTTGTAGCATTTGTAACACATAAGGTGGAAAGGTCACTAGCTAGATAAAAACATTAAGAAACAAAGAAAAAATTCCCATCATCAATTTTACACTTTGAGAGTGCTTACTATGTTAGATTCCTTTAAGAAGAAAGGGTATCCTCCTCAGCTGTGTAAGGGGAGACAGAGGTAGAACTTCTAGGCGTACATATGGAGAAACAAAGAAATAATTCAGTCATTTTATTACAGCAGTAGTAAAATGAGGGTAGGGGTAGGGATGGTGGGCAAGATAGTAGTTCATTCTGGTAATGGTGTAAATATTGCAGCAGTATCTGCCACAGCTTAGTCTTTCTTATTTAAAAAATGCACTTCCTTCATATTCTCCTTTATTTTGCCTACACAAAGGCATCAGTATCTACCTTTATTTTTTTTTTTTCCTATTTATTGATGATTCTCTCTTTTGGAGTATCAAAAGTGACTTGACCAGTCTTGTAAAAAGGAACAGCTTAATAATTCTCCATTGAAAACTGGCCATTCATAGCCATAAACTAAAGAGACACTTGAATTTCTACCATACACATCTTAGAATATCCAATGTGAAATTGGAAATCACTTAGAGGGAAAACTTGTGGTATGTTTTTCAGTTATTGGTCAATTTCATTAAGTTATTTCAATGAAAGAATGGTAAAATAACTAGCTATTTTCCTGCAACGGACATATGGAATAGTGTGATGCAAAATCTTCTCACACACTAAGGGATATTTTAAGGTTCTTTGATCAGACTGTTTTGGGGTTTGCATTTGAAAACAGACATCGATCAGATTGCATCCTGATTCTGTGTCCAAGGTGGTTGTGGAGGTCTAAACTCCATGTCATGTGAGGAACTTTAAGAGAATTAGGGTTGAATTGTCTGGAGAAGAAAGAAATAAGAGGGATCCTCATAATTGCCTTCAAATACTCAAAGGAGTATCATAAGACTGAGGGATCAGACTTATTGTTTATATTTAACTCCAGGAAGTTAGCTGAACATTCAAGATGATGAGGTAATCTGGAAAGTAAGACAAACCAGCATCCAAGGATTACAGTTTCCCCCAAATAAAACAAGTGGTGTTCTGAAATAATGAATTACTGTAGCTAGTCGTGTTGAAAAGCAATCAACAGTTAGATGGTATCATGGGTTGAATTGTGTCCCCCCTAAATTTGTGTGAACTTGGCTAGACCATGATTCCCATTATTGAGTGATTGTCCACCATTTTGTCATCTGATGTGATTTTCCTATGTGTTGTAAACACAATCTCTATGACGTTAATGAGGCAGGATTAAAGGCTTATATTAATGAGTCAGGACTCCATCTACAAGATTAGGTTGTATCTTGAGTCAACTTCTTTTGAGATATAAAAGAGAGAAGCAAGCAGAGAGACAGGGGGACCTCCTACCAACAAGAATGAACACTCAGGAGGGGAACCCATCCTGTGGATCCTGGGTCCCTGTGCTGAGAAGCTCCTAGACCAGGGAAAGATTGATGACAAGGAGCTTCCCCCAGAGCTGACAGAGAGTGAAAGCCTTCCCCTGGAGCTGGCACCCTGAATTTGGACTCTTAGCCTCCTAGACTGTGAGAAGTATGAATCTAGGAAAATTAGAAATTGTCA
>NW_004444034.1:2512219-2520669 GCF_000243295.1 Trichechus manatus latirostris
TAGACTGTGAGAAGTATGAATCTAGGAAAATTAGAAATTGTCAAAAATGAAATGAAATGCATAAACATCAATATTCTAGGCATTAGTGAGCTGAAATGGGCTGGTGTTGGCCATTCTGAATCAGACAATCATATGGTCTACTATGCCAGGAATGACAACTTGAAGAGGAATGGTGTTGCATTCATCATCAAAAAGAACATTTCAGGATCTACTCTGAAGTACAACACTGTCAGTGATAGGATAATATCCACACGCCTACAAGGAAGACAAGTTAATACAACTGTTATTCAAATTTACGCACCAACCACTATGGCCAAAGATGAAGAAACTAAAGATTTTTACCAACTTCTGCAGTCTGAAATTGATGGAACATGCAATGAAGATGCATTGATAATTACTGGTGATTAGAATGTGAAAATTGGAAACAAAGAAGAAGGATTAGTAGCTGGAAAATATGGCCCTGGTGATAGAAAAGATGCCAGAGATCACATGATAGAATTTTGCAAGACCAATGACTTCTTCCTTGCAAACACATTTTTTCACCAGATGGAATACACAGGATTCAAATCAACTACATATGTGGAAAGAGATGATGGAAAAACTCAAAATTATCAATCAGAGCAAGGCTAGGGCCAGCTGTGGAACAGACCATCACTAGCTCATTGCAAGTTCAAGTTGAAGCTGAGGGAAATTAGAACAAGTACACGAGAGACAAACTACAACCATGAGTATATCCCACAAGTGGACCAATAAGCAACATTATGACCTACAGAGAAAAGACTGACGTTGTCAAGGATTTCGTTTTACTTGGATCTACAATCAACACCCATGGAAATAGCAGTCAAGAAATCAAAAGATGCATTGCATTGGGCAAATCTGCGGCAAAAGATCTCTTTAAAGTTTTAAAAAGCAAAGATGTCACCTTGAAGACTAAGGTGCACCTGACCCAAGCCATAGAGTTTTCATGGTGAAGAATATTGAATATACCATGGACTGCCAGAAGAATGAACAAATCTGTCTTGGAAGAAGAAGTACTTCCAGAATGCTCCTTAGAAGCAAGGATGGAGAGACTATGTCTCACATACTTTGGACATATTATCAGGGGGAATCAGTCCCTGGAGAAGGACATCATGCTTGGTAAAGTGGAGGGTCAGCGAAAAAGAGGAAGACCCCAAAGGAGGTGGTTTGACACAGTGGCTTGCAACAATGGGCATGCGCATAATAACGATTGTGAGGATGGCGCAGGACCGGGCTGTGTTTCATTCTGTTACACATAGGGTTGCTATGAGTCGGAACAGACTTGGTGGCATCTAACAACAACAAGACTGTAAGAGAATAAATTTCTCTTTGTTAAAGCCATCCACTTGTGGTGTTTCTGTTACAGAAGCACTAGATAACTAAGACAGATGGCCACTTACCATTAACTCATAGAAGGGATTCCTGTAAGTGTGGAAGGCTGCACTCAAAGACTTGTACAATCCTTTCCTTCAAAATGATTCCATATTTATATGAGTAGAGGGAGGCTAAAGATCACATATGATATAATTTTCTGTTGCCTTAAAATGTTTGCTGATAACTGAAGTATCGGCGGTTCGAACTCATCAGCTGCTCTGTGTTATAAAGATATAGCAGCCTGCTCACCTAGATTTATTCAATACCGCTTAAATAGAGAAATGTAAACTTCTGAGGCTATCAGTATAACCAAGTTAGAAAGATACGCTATAATTTTAAGACTATCTATAAATGACTCGTTTATGCCCAACTGTTAATAATCTGCCTCCACTGACAACTACTCATCTTAGCTCTTAAATACTGCACTATGCTGTATTTTACAACAATTATATATAAATTGTTAGCATCAGGGCACTTAGAGAATTTCTTTAGCAGTGTCAAAATCACTTAAACACTCTCATGAAAGGACAAATTTTAATAATTTTTCACCAATCAGTGATGGTTCACAGCTAGAACCAACGGACCGCGTTAAATTCACACAATGAATCAGAAAAGATTCCTAGAAAAATTCAAGCAATTCAAGATTTTAATATAGTTAGAATATTAAAAAGTCTACTTACTGTTATAAAATATGGCTACATGATTTTGAGTAACTTTGCACTTTAAAAAAATTCAGTCACAAAAGAACTGAAATTTATTGTAAATCCTAAGGCTAAATTCAGACCTGACACTTCTGAGTCCTTTCATTCTACAATGCAGCAATTAATTTTCCCTGATGCTACACTGTCACCTGGTATGTATTGAAGCTTTAGTTTTTATTAACTGTATAATTTGATTTCTCCCTAGTTGAGTCCATGTTAATCATTCTCCATAAAGAGAGATGTGTGAGCCTGTCTGAGATCACTGAAAATAAGAGAAGATGAAAGAATAAAAATATTTCATGTTTAGGCAAATTTTGAAGGAGCTCATATAATTCATAGCCTTACTTTTTTTGTGATCTAAATTATCCATATTATTATGTAATTTCTCTGCTCTGTTCGTCAAAGGAAACTAAGCTAGTAGGGCTGGTGGGAAAAGTAACAGACTGTGAGTGCAAAGACTTGAGCTCATCATCACGGGCATCATTCTCTGTATTGCTTTCTCATTCTGTAATGCAGAGGAAATAACGGCCACCCTTTCCAGGTAACTGAGTAACAGAGAAGTAAAGTGGGAATTGTTACTTTTAATAGTGGTAAAGCTCATAGGATCTTGAAAGAATATTGAATATACCATGGACTGCCAAAAGAACAAACAAATCTGTCTCGGAGGAAGTACAGCCAAAATTCTTCTTACAAGCAAGGGTGAAAAGACGTCATCTTGCTTACTTTGGACATGTCATCAGGAGGGAACAATCACTGGAGAAGGACATCATGCCTGGTAAAGCTGAGGGTCAGCAAAAAAGAGGAAGAGCCTCAATGAGATGGATTGACACAGAGGCTATAACAATGGGCTCAAACATAGCAACGATTGTGAGGATGGCGCAGGACTGGGCTACATCTTATTCTGTTATACATAAGGTCACTATGAGTCCGAGCCAACTTGATGGCACCTAAAAACAACAACAACCATTTTCATCTGAAAAATCCTGCCTTTAACTGAGGATCAGTACACAGCTGAGAACCCTTAACTGACCACTTTAAGAAAGACACTTCCTATTGTAGCAGAGGACAGTCTTGACATGCTTTTACAGTGTCCTTGTCCAGTTCCTATTCCCTCGCTACTGTACTTTGTCCCATTGTCCACACTCCAGCCTTAATCCTGAGCTCTGCCTAAGTGAATGGATTCTGCATTTGACTGTGTATATTTATAAACACAATTTTGGGCTTACCTACCCTTCTCTAAACTTTCTTTCCACTATAACCTAATACCCCACACTCTATTCATGGAATTACAGTACCTCTGTGACACCTCCTCCTTTGCTAGCTGGATTCCTGCCTGTAACTTCCTGCCACCATGGTCTGCTTTGGATCCATTTCCTTACAGTCCTTCTGTAACTGACTGCTTTTGATGAGCCAGTGTTCACTAGCATAGAACTCAGAGCTTAAATATTTTCAATAACCAACTACTGGGATAAATATCTCCGGGGCATAAGAAGTATATCTAGTTTAGCTTCTAAATTGACGTTTATTAGTCAATAGGGTTCATATACTTATAATGAATGTATAGTGGTCATGTGAGCTTTTTTTGTTTATAACTTGGCTTGACATTTCTTTTTGACTAAAATGGATTTCTGGAAAGTATATTATTTTTGCAATATCTTCATGTTGGAAAAAGTTGTGATGTGTATCAGATTTAAACCATAAACAAAGTAGGCTAAAGAGTTTGAATAAGAAACTTGTGTTCAATTAGATTAATGACCACAAGTAGATATAGTTTTACTTCTCTTAAGCTCCAGGGTACTTATTTTCTTCTTCAGTGTAAGCAGAAAACAATATTTCTCCTGTGCACATGGATAAATTATTCTTTCCCACAGGCCAAAATAAATAAGAAAAAAAAAAATCTTAAAACACTCATTTTTGGGGGGCATAATTTGAGATAGGAAATAGAATAGGAGTGAGTATGAATTTTGGGGCTAGTGGAGTCTGATAGAAATCATTTCAGAGCTTTCTAGAAGTAAAAGCTAAACTGCCTCTCAGTGTCTCAGGAAAATAGCTAAAACTGCATTTGTTGGTTTTGGGGGCAGAAGTACCTTAAAAGTGGGAAAGCACTGTTCTGGTTGTCTTCTGATCTCCTCCCCTCTGGGGGATGATAACATCTCTGGGGCTTAATTCTTACACTCAATAGATTAGGAAGAAAGAAAGTGTAACTATTTCCCACCCTTCAGGTTTACAGATATAAGAAACAATTTCTATTTCATTCCTTCTCAGAGAAAAGAATGGGAGAAATATTCCTTCTGCTTCCTTCTTTCCCCTCACTTAGCTCCCCACATCCCCACCAATCCCCTCCATGAGAGGCAACTTATTTGATAGATAACTTTGGAAAAGGAACTGAACATACTCAGCTCAGTCATACCTGTGCGTTTTTTTTTTTTTTTTACTGAGAATCTGCCTATATGCAGGATGCACACAATCTTTAAAACTCCACACAGTGATACAGGAGGCATAGGATACATCTTCTTGGTAGTAACATTTATATGAATATTTTATACAGATATTTTTGAATAGCAGACATTGGATTTACTCATGTACTTTCATCTCCTTCAAGAAATAGTAAGTTAATTTTTATAATTTTATGTTGTTATTTATAAAAGTATGAAACACAACTGAATTTCATACCTGGAAACTGTATTTATTTAATAGTGATCCTGGACTGGAGAATAAGGCATGGAAACAGGAGGCTCAAGGAAGGTATTGGAGAGAAGTCAATTATAGCTTATACTCAACCAACCAACCAACTGCTGTCAAGTTGACCCCAAGGGCCCGCTATACACATAGCCAGCTCACTTTTGAAGAGTGCTGGGCTTGTGACATCAGCTCCCTATCCACAGTTTAGGGAAGTAAACATTTTATTAGACAAGAATCCCAGAGCCAATTAGATCTTCTCTCTTGCCCTGGTTGAACATAGTAGACTCAGATAAAATAACCTGTATATCATTAAAATATCCCCAAGTCATCTAAATTATTTTAAATATGTCTTAGTTCCTTGGAACCTGAAAGATCCCAATTATTTCATCAAAGTTAACTAGGATTATAGATCTCCAACATGAATTTAAAAAAAAAGGAGCTCTGGTGGTGCAGTGGGTTAAGTGCTTAGCTGCTAACCAAAAGGTCTGTGGTCCGAACCCACCAGCTGCTCTGCAGGAGAAAGACGTGATAGTCTGCATAAAGATTAACAGCCTTGGAAACTCTATGAGGCAGTTCTACTTTTCTATAGAGTCACTATGAGCAACCCAACAGCAATGCATTTGTTTTTTTGGTTTCAACACGATTAAGAGCATAATTGTGAAGGATGAAATGATAAATAGGATGTGATTATAGCCTTCAAAGACTTTATAATATAATATTCAATTAAATAATACAAATAAGTGTATCATAAAGTAGAATGTGGCTATAACCTTAGGAAAGATTAAAAAGCAAAGAATACTTTTGAAGTTAAGGTCACTTCTGGTTGAGCTATCATGAAAGGCTTAATAGAGAACATGATATTTTAACTAGACATTAAATAACAGAGAAAGTTTAAGCAGGAAGAGATATAAGAGGGAATTGTGGGGAAAGGCACAAAGTGAACAAAAGAATTTAAAGAGGAAATGCTTAGTAAATGATGAGTAGCTCTGCGTGGCTACAGCTTTGTACTTAGATGTGTATGTGTGTCTGTGTGAGTGTGCATGAGAGTACTGTGAATGTATGTGAGTATATGAGTCTGTGAGTTTGCATGAGTGTGTGAACGTGTGTGTGAGAGTGAATGTGTATGAGGATGTGAGAGCATGTGTAAGCGTATGTGCATGTGTGTGCCCCCAGGCACAATCACAGTGGGGTGGTGAGGCAATGAGTGGGGTGTGCCATACAAAAGATGAGAGTCATGGGGTATTAAAGCAGAAACAATTAAGAAGACTGAGTACCTTGGAACCAATGGACCAGTGGAAACACCCACAAGTATCTAGGACTTTGAGTTTAGACAATCCAGAAAACCAACTCAGATCATTAAGGATTAGACTTGTATTAAATAAACAAAAGTGAAGGATGGAAACTAACATCTGTTGAAAACCTGACAGACTTTATCTCACTTCCTTGTCACTATAATCCTTTGGAGAGCACATTCTTACACAGAGTGAGAGAAAATTGAAGCTGAGCGATTAAGTGGCTTGCTCATCGTCATTCTCCAGTATCACTGATTCCTAAATTTCCATTATTTGCATATTGTCTGCTTAGCTTTGTCTTATCACCACTTATACTAGTTTCTTAATATTTTTCTTGGAGTTAGCTCACATTTATAATTCAATTAATATATTTTAAAAAGGAAATTCAAGACTTCCAGTAAACATGGCACTATAGACAGAAGCACCATGCCATCCCTCCACAGCAAAGACCCAAAAAACTAAGTCAAACAGAGACAAACATCATTCCTGGAACCCAGCATCAAATGAAGAGATGAAGAACTCAGCCAAGCACAGAATGGAACAAGAAACTCACAGCAACGAGAGATATGCACAGAGGTCCACTATCTGCTAACACAGCATGGATTCGCCATCTGGGATTCCTGTAGGATATAGGCGAACAGGAAGTACAGGAAAGCAGCTTCACGGAGCTACCAGCAGGAGACAGAACAACCGGTAACCAGAAATATATGCTTTCACACCCCCCACACTTTTTCACCCACACTTGGCCTCCTGTGCTTCCTGCAGGCACAGTCTCTTGGCCAGGAGGCACTGGCTTCAGCCCTGTGCTGCTTGGATTCCACCCGCCCACACTGGCTGGCTCCCTGAGTGTCATTTGTTTCTTGCTGGTGTTGGTTTTCTCCACTTCTTTTAGTTTCTTTTATACCTTGCACTACCACCCCCTCCTTTCTCTGAAATACCTGGCTCCATATGCCATCTTTGCTTCTTCTTGAAAGGCTGTGAAACGCTGCTCAACTGAAGGAACTGCTTCCTGGCCCATGCCCCATGCTGGTGGGATCCCTGGGGCTTTTTTTGTTTGCCTGTTTTGATTTGTTCTGTTTTGTTTGTTTGTTTTCTTTTTCTGTTCTTGGCTTGGGAGCCCCTTCTAGCCAGGCTGTACTGAGTGGCTTGGGAGCTACTTCCCCAATCTGCGCAGCTGCATGGTGGGATCCCTGGGGACATTTCTTTTTTCTTTTTTTGTTTTGTTTTTTTTCTCTTTTTTCCTTTTTGTCTTTCTTCATTTCTCAGTTTCTCATCTCTCTATACTTACTTTCTCTTCCTGTCTCCTGAATATGTGGTACTGTGTGACAGCGCTACCCCTTATAGCCAGGCTGTGCTTCATGGCCTGAGAGCCACTCCCCCAGTATTTGCAGCTAAACTGGTGGGATCCCTGGGGGATTTTCTTTTTCTTTTTTTTACTTTTCAACTTCTTCTTTCTTTCTTTCCTTTTTGTTTTTCTCCATTTCTCAGTTTTTCAACTCTCCACTCCAACACAAGTTCCCTTAGCACTCTTCTTTTTTTCTTTTGTGAGGGCCTGTTTCTCTCCTCTCTCTCCTCTTTCCCATACCCATCTTAGCGCCATACATAACAATTTCCCCACTCCTTTCGACCTACCTTCACCATGCACTGAAAATCACACACCTGAGCAGCACATGCACAGCCTACCAGAACTTGCCCTGCACTGATTACCAGCTCACCCTATCGGACCTAGTATGCGCCACAAACAACCCATCCCAGCAAATCCCCTTCAGCTGGACCTGCCCTGCTGTACCATACTTGAGCGACTGAACCCACCCACTGGACAAGGAGGTGAAAAGTATCATGCCCACAGATGAGCAAACAACAAAGAACACACAGCCCACCTGCTCAGATATAACAAAATAAAACAAAAAACAAGGACAAAATAAACAAATCTACAATCAATAAATGAAAAAAATAACTACTAAATGTCCCAAATACAGCATAAAATGTCAAAACATATTAAAAAACAGGACAGGATGGTTCCAGTAGGCATCCAAAATAAAACACCAGATGACTTTCCAGCAGAAGAAAAGGCATTAGAATTACTTGAGAGTGAATTCAAATCTCTAATATTCAGAACTATCCAAGAGTTGAAGCAAAAAGAATAGAAAAATGAGGAAAAAATAGAAAAATTCATGGAAAAGGTAAAACAAGTTCATGGAAAATACAGACCAAAAAAAATAGAAGAATTCAGAGAAATAGTACAGGAACAGAATTTCAAAATAAATTCACAACTAGAAATACAAAAACAACAATTAGAAATCTAAAAGATAAACAAGATTTCAGAAATGGACAGTGTCATAGAAGGGCTGAGGAGGAGGTCTGAAACTACAGAAGACAGGAT
>NW_004444034.1:2526497-2528102 GCF_000243295.1 Trichechus manatus latirostris
GGAAAGATTAGTCCAAAGGACTAATGGACCACCACTACCAAGGCTTCCACCAGACTGAGTCCAGTACAACTAGATGGTGCCTGGCTACCACCACTGACTGCTCTGACAGGCATCACAACAGAGGGTCCCGGACAGAGTTGGAGAAAAATGTAGAACAAAATTCTAACTCACAAAAAAAGACCAGACTTACTGGCCTGACAGAGACAGGAGAAACCTGAGAGTATGGCCTCTGGACACCCTTTTAGCTTAGTAATGAGGTCACTCCTGAGGTTCACCCTTCAGCCAAAGATTAGACAGCCCCATAAAACAAAGCAAGATTAATGGGGCACAACAGCCCAAGGACAAGGACTAGAAGGCCGGAGAGGACAGGAAAACTGGTAATAGGGAACCCAAGCTCAAGAAGGCAGAGTGTTGACATGTCGTGGTGTTGTTAACCAATGTCATAAAACATTATGTGTACTAACTGTTTAATGGGAATCTATTTGTTCTGTAAACCTTCATCTAAAGTACAATAAAAAAAATCTAAAAAAATAAAAGGAAATCCATAGCATTTTTTGATGTGCTGGTTATACTGTTCAAACACACATTAAAAATTCTTGTCTAACATGGCATCCTCTAGCTAGCATATAAGGCATCTTTTATAAGAATTAGAGGGAAAAAAAAAAAAAAAACAACAACAAAAAACTCCCTCCCCTTCTGGAAGGGCTGTGACCTGGCTTAGCTCAGAATGAAGCCAAACGGCTTGGTGAAGAAAATGCAGTCAGTATTTCAGCCTCCACTTAGCCTGTAGGCAGGTGCTTTGGCATAGGGCACAACCTGCAATTAGGGTACAACCTGCACAGCTGTATGTGGGGGCACTGAATATAAAAAACTGAAAATTAAAAAAACCAAAACAAAAAACTGCTTGGCCAAGTACATAGGGCAAGGACTTAATGAGGTATGTGTCATTTCACTGAACGGATTTCCCAGATGTTGAATACATCCTTAAATGTGTGTTAAATAGATAAATAGATTTTTACACCTGGGTATGTAAAGGCTGCTTTTTTGATCCATGAATCTCTGTTGTATACTGTCTCGGTTATGCTAGGATCTTGATAAGATTATATCATGTCCCTGTGATTCACTGAGTGCACATATTGTCAAAAGTTGCAGAAGTTCATCAGTTCACAGTTGATCTCAGTGTTCCCAGAAAACTCAGGAAAGAACTTTTTCATTGTGACCTTTGGAATATGGCTCGTCACCTCTGCTTTTACCCCATTTACTATATTTCTGTCTTTGGGTGGTACAAATGGTTAATGATCTTGGCTACTGGCCAAAAGGTGGGAGGATCAAGTCTACCCAGAGGCACTTAGGAAGCATAGTCTGGTGATTTACTTCCAAAAAATCAGCCATTGGAAACCCTATGGAATACAGTTCTTCTCTGACATACATGGGGTCACCATGAGTTGGAGTTGACTCAAGGGCAAATTTTGTTGTTTTTACTGTATTTCTACTTAGTTCAAGCCCTGGCAATTACTTCGTCTTCAGATATTGATGTAGGAAGCAGAGTACTATTTTTTCTAGTTTCAAGTGGTAATACAAATCCATTAAATAGGATTATAATTT
>NW_004444034.1:2529118-2538399 GCF_000243295.1 Trichechus manatus latirostris
GATGAAAAAATACAATGATGTATTTTATTTTTTACTTAAATAACTTATAACCATTTGCTCAAATGATATTTTCAGATTCAGACCTCTAATTTCAACACATTCTGATTCAAGACAAACAAACACACACCACAAATAGATTCAAACATTTTGAGGACAGTATGTTGCCAGAATTAAAAGTCCTACCTTAAAGAAGTATAATTCTGTTTCCTGCTTTGGGGATTGTGCAGAAAATAAATCATATTCTGGCCATAATTCGTAAGGATCTATCACAGTTAGGATTTTGAAAAATGAAACTATAACTATGAGAAGATCTTTTGATAAACTCATGTTCTTTCACTTCAGATTGTCTCATCATCTCAAGATAGGATAAGAAAATTGATATGTAATCGTTAGAATTGAGCCCAATTTCTCTCCATATTTTCCAACTTGTATGATCTTTAGGATATTAAAGCCCCAAGGGAGCTCAGAAATTGGTAAATAGCAGAACTAGATGAAAGTCCCAAGTTTCCTGAATCTTATTCCAAGGTCCCTTCTACTACACAATGCCTTGTCTCTTTCTCATGTCTTCAATTAGTTATTAATCAAAAACTAAACTTTCATCTTCAAACTCATCTATTGTTACCTATCCATCATTACCAGATCTCACTTTAATCATTAGCTTTTTCTTTTCAGATTAATTTTCTCTAATTTCCAGTTTTCATTCTTATTCTTCTAGAGTGGACAAGTAATACACTCTTATCCTTCTGTCCTTAAAAAAATCATCTTTCAAAGAAAATTCCCTCCCTTTTCTTGTCCTTTCTTCAACTTCTGGAATTTGCTGTCTGTAAGTATGCTCCATAATTACCTTTACTGATCCCTTAGACTCATGCCATCTCTTAACATAAGGGCCCAGGAAAGTTTTCCTTTCTTACAAGCATGTAACTAGGCATGGGTTATTATTATTTGTATGACAACCTTTCTCCCTTCTTCTGATAACAGAAATACTACTTTTGTTTTGGGAACTGCCTTTCCACATTATGTTAAGTTGACCATCCATAGTACTCCATCCCTCTAAACACAGTGGTTTGTAAAAGGGAAAGTCCCTGTTTCAAGTAGGGACAGTCTGAGTCCTTTTCTGGGAACTGAAATAGTTCTCAAAATATAGAGAATCTCTTCTTTTGAGACTGAGTGCACTAAAGACCATGAAAGCCTGGAGAAGCTGGTCCCATCTCTCCTAAAACATCAGGAGCATGCCTGTGAGTGAAGTAACAACACAGAGAAAAACAAATCAGGAAAAAAAAAAATGAAGAAAAGGAAAGACAAAATTCTGATGTATACGTATCATTTGTATCTTTGGGGTCTGATGATCCTGAAGTTAGCTCCATCTCCTTAGGCTTTCCAGTTCATGAACCAACACTTTCCCACTTTTTCTCCTAAACTAACCTGAGTTGGGTTCTGGTCACCTGGATTTAAAGAGCTTTATACAACTTCATTCTTTATTTTCATCCTCAAATTTTCTACAGCTAACTGTGCTTGTTATCACACACGATCATTATTCTCTATAACTTTAAGGTCTAAGGAACTATACCTTTTCTTTTGTGTTTCCTTTTATGCTGTATTTTAAGTTCAGCAATGTATGTTGTGTCCTGAGGGATCATTTTTAGTCTTCTATTGATGGTGGTGCAGTGGTTAAGTGCTTGGCTGCTAACTGAATGGTCAGCGATTCGAACCCACCTGCCGCTCTATGAGAGAAAGATGTGGCAGTTTGCTTCTGTAAAGATTACAGCTTTGGAAACCCTATGAGGTGGTTCTACTCTGTCCTATAGGGCCGTTATGAGTCAGAATTGACTCGACAGCAACAGGATTGATCATCCATACATGCTAGGGAGCTCTCTATTTGCACAATTGAGTGTTCCCCTTTGTACAGATGAAATGTCATTCTAGTCCTTCCCTTGCAGCCCAATCATGGATGTGGCAAACAAAAGAACAGTTCTAAAATGAACAGAATTGTCATTCTGTTTCTTAAAAGAAGGATGCAAACAGGAAAATATTTTACTTCCCAGAACAAAAGGGTCAGAAGCAGAAGGGCAACGAACATTGTAGTGGGTTGAATCGTGGTTCCCAAAAAGTTATGTCCAAGTCCTAATCCTCGAACCTGTGAATGTGACCTTATTTGGATAAAGGGTCTTTGCAGATGTAATTAAGTTAAGGATCTTGACATGATATCATCCTGGATAATCCAGGTGGGCCTAAATCCAATAACAAGTATCCTTTTAAAAGACAGAACAACAACAACAACAAAAAAACAGATACAGAGAAAACCATGTGAAGATGGAGGTAGAGACTGGAGTGATGCAGCCATAAGGAATATCTATAGCCACCAGAAGCTGGAGGAAGTAAAGAATTCTCCCCTAGACACTTCTGATGGATTGCGGCCCTGCGGACACATTGATTTTGGACTTCTGGGTTCCATAATTGTGAGATAATAAAATTCTCTTGTTTTAAGCCACTAAACTTGTGGTACTTTGTTAGGGAACCCACAGGAAACTAATTCAGGTATTATAAACATAAATATGGAAATAAATTATTTTGGAATCAATGAATGTACAGGTTGTTATTTTTGTCACTGATGTTCCTGGATGGGATGCAGCTCTGGCCTAACCTTGGAGGAATCAGCTCTGTAGCAAGAGAAGGGAAAGGCAAGTAGGTCCAAAGTGGTGAAGACAGGGAAGTCTTTCTAGTCACCCAGATGGAAGAAATTTTCATGTAAGAAAAGTCTTACTTATGGATCTTTATTAGTTTTCAAATTCTTCACTAGGAGACAAACATTTTCTTCCAATAAAACTGGTATTCTTTACTTGAGGCAGTGATATTTACTAAAAAGTACATGAGCCTTGTAATCAGACAGGCTCAGGGTTCAAATTACAACTCCACTTAGGATCTTGAACAACCTCTGACCCAATCAGGGCAAAATGAGACTTCTGCTCTGAGTCTGAGGAAGAAACCCTTGCTCTCTTCTAGAGGTGCTGAGTTATCTTCCAATGCTAAAGGGAGACCCAGCCCTACAATGGAGCCAAAGAGAAAAACTGAAGCCGAAACTGGGAGAGAAGTGGGGCATCGATTACATAATTAAGACTTTGAATTCAGCTGTGCAGTATCCCCCAGACTTTTTAATTACAAGAGCTAGTATTACATTTTGTCCAAGACACTTAACCAAGAGTGTGATACACTATGTAAAGCACTTAGTATACTTCCTGAAATATAGTATGTACTTTATAAATATTAGTATCCTATTAATGTGGAATTCTAGCAGTGTATTTCCAAAGAAACTGCCTGAGAGTAGTGGTTTGTTTTGTAACCTTGGCTGCACCCTGGAATCACCTGAACAGCTTTTAAAAACTTCCAGTCCCCGGTAGCATTCCATAGCAATTATATCAGAATCTCTGGGAGTAAGACTAGGGCTTCAGTATGTTTGTAAAGCTCTCCAGGTGTTTCCAAAGTGCAGACAAAGCTGAGACCACCGCTTTAGAGCTCACCTACAAACAAGATTTGTAGAGAACAAAAAAAAAAAAGAAAAAAGGCTTTTACTTTAAATAGCAACCCTAAGTATTGCCTATTTATTGTGTCAAGATTTTGAAGTTTACTACCTCTGTGGAGATAGCTTCTAATCTTGTTTTTGTTCCCTCTGGCAAATTGTTGCTAGTTTTCTTTAGCAGGAGTTAAGAGAGTATCTTTTAGTCTCAGTAGGCTAGGCTCATTTATTTTTATTCTGTGAAAACCCCTCCAAGCTTTTGAGCTCGTTATTTTACTAGAGACTAATAAATTTAACTTGACCATAGACGCTGCTAGAAAGCTTAGTGTTCCATATCAGGCAGGGCAACAGGCTGTGTTATTTTTTAAATCCTTAAGCTTAGCTTATGAAAAATATTAGTGTTTCATTAATAGCCAATGTTAAATTATGTGCAAATTATGGAGTTTTGAGGCCCGAACTTCAGCTTCCCAGCCTCTTTGGGCATATAGTGGTGAAGTTCACTTCTGACAAATGTTGGAAAGTCCTAGAACACTGGGAAGTTAAAAGCTAGCATGTGGCAGAAGAGCTGTGGATTCAGAGTTTTAAAACAACTGCTTTCTACCACTTATTAGCTGTGTTTATCATTCTGTTTTTTTGTTTTTGTTTTAATTGGTAAAATGTAACAAATAATGTTTCACCTGTAATTCTTACAGGATATTTGAGTAAACTGTTTGCATGAATGAAGTTTGCAAACCAAAACTAAGGACAAACGTATAAGTTAGAACTTTTAGAAAAATAGGATTGCCATGCCTGTAAGTTTTGCCTGCTTAAAGAATAAAGATGGTTCAATAAATGCTAACGTAATACTTGTCCAAACAGCTGTGCCTAATGGATTGGACAAGAATCAGAAACCAGCAGAAATCATCTGGGGGCTATGAGATTGTGTCATCTGCTTCTGCTCTACGTCAGTCACTCCAAAGAGAAAAGACTCCAATATTTATAGTCATCTATAATGAGCCAGGCAGTTTTAAAACATCATTCGTTAATTTAAAATTATTCATTTGAGTACCCGATATACACCAGGCACTGTCTCATTTAATCCTCAGAACAGGCAGGTGAGAAAAACAAGGCCCAGGGATGTTAAGAAATGTAAAGCTATACTGCAAATAAACGGCTTAACGCATTTAAAATCAGGTCTAACTCCATAGCCATGCATTTTCAATGATGTCATGCTGATTCCCAGTTCCCAGCCAGAGAGTTTTTCATCTAAAAAGGGATAGGAAGCACCGACAATTATTATACATTTTCCTACCAATTATTTTTTAAACTGAAAGTGTAGAAGGTACAATTCAATGCAGGAGATGCGATGGTGCAGATTCCTTGTTTTCTAGCCAAATCACTTGTCAGTTTTTAGTCGGTTCTCTTAGAATCTCTTGGATGTTCTCATCACCAGAGTAGCACTTTTTAGAGATACAGGCCTCCCTAAAAGGACATTGTTTTACAAATATGTATGGATTCTAGTTTCTGAATAAAAATATTTCTTTTAGTAATTTTGGGTTTTTATTTTATTTCAATGAAGTGGGATTACTGGGTCAAAACACTGAGTGCTTTAAGAACTATTAAACTTGTTTTCCAGGCCATACTGTTAAAATACTATGTATTTCCAAACAAATGTTTGAGGCTTAGGAATGACATATGCAATCTCACTGAAATGGAAGAAACTTCATTGTCAGAATTAGTTAAAACCATTTCTTCCCTAACAATTTCCAAATAATCTTATTTCCTTCCACAGAGTATAGGAAAATAGTTTATTTGGTTGAAAACCTCCTCTTCCATTTTAATAGGAATGGAACTATAATGTTAACACAGCGCAGGCTGAGGATTTTTGCTAACTTAAAGAACAGAAGTTTTTTTTTTTTCCCCTGAGCTCATGTCCCTCTAATGTAGCTTTGATCCTCAAGTAATGAATCAAAATTGAAAATACTTTGGTCTTCATGTCTAATTATCCTTGAATGTGATGATTAATGATTAATTAAGGATTAATGTGGAAACCTTTCCAGGAACTGAAAGGAAGAAAAGTTTTTTTTTTCCCAATTTTGTAGAAACCTTAGACATAGTGCATACTTATTTTTAACTTATCCAAAGGAAACCAGTATCTTATTTAAAAAACTTCTTTACGTAGAATCACCTGGCCCAAAAGATTATTAGCACATCAACAATGTCATAGCAAACTATTCTGAAGAAATGTTTTATGAATATAATACATGAAGCATATTTATCTTTTTCTCTTCACATTTAGTGGACCTACAGTCATCCCGAACATGCTAGAGTTTCAAAACCATCTTTTCATTAATTGCTTTTTTTCCCACTCATCAAGGCATTAAAATAGTTTATGAATATGCTCCTCACAGCCACTATGTTTCCCCTGTTACTAAGTATTTTTGTTTTTGGAACTGTAGTTTGTATTATTCCTTTCAAAGTTTAGATTCATCACTAAAAGATTTGATGAGATATACTGATGTTTGTCTTATTTGGAGAACCACCTTATAAAGCAAAATATACTGGTAGGAACTTCTACGTCTCTAAACGTGGGTATAAGTAAGGCCTTTGTAGGAGAATTGAAATGCATATGCAAACAAGAGAAAGTGTGCTTTATTCAAATAACTCAAAATAAAATACTTATGACTTTACTACCAAACCAAAAACCAAACCTGTTGCTGTCGAGTTAATTCCGACTCATAGTGACCCTACAAGACAGAGTAGAACTGCCCCATAGGATTTCCAAGAGTGCCTAGTGGATTCGAACTGCCGACCTTTTGGTTAGTAGCCAAGGTCTTAGCCACTGTGCCACCATGGCTCCTACTTTACTACCAGAGTCACTAAACGAAAATAATTGAACAACTAGTGACTTTCAAACAAGTGCTACTGCGTAAAAAAACAAGTGCTACTTGTGTAAAACTGTGCTTTCATATTCACCACATTCATGATTTTGAATAACATACTTGCTTCTGAATTCATTGGTCCAACTGCAAGAAAAAAGTGTTTCATCCCCTGCTTCCCTCAACCCAAAGTTCTTTTAATTAGATTGTTCCTTAAGCAAGTTCAAGTATCCCTTAGAATACCTCTGTTTGAATGTATAGATTCAGCTGGTTATTTGAATCATCTATAGATAGTTACAAATACAAGAAAAATTTTATTAAACCCATCTTTATTAATGTATATCCTCAATAAAATTCTTCTGATACATGATGATGCTCAAATCATAGAGAGCTATCATAGTAACTGTCTGTGACTACACTGTTTTAAAATTCCTATTCTAAATCGTGATTTTTGTAAGCAGTGTAAGCAGTCTATTTGTTCATTCATCCAGCAGATGTGTTGGGTATGAGTAAGTACTTATACTGAAGAAGTTGATAATTCAGCAAATAAAGCAGCTAACTATGCCTACGAAGTACTATAATATGAGCTAGAACCTGATAGGTACATAAGGAAGGCAAAATTATGCAAAAGAGACTTACAAGGAAAGAAGGTCATAGAAGGATTTAATGTGGATATGACATTTAAGCTAGTCCTTGAGGGATATTTAGGGTTTAATCAAGCAGGAAGGCAGAATGCAAAGAGGAAAGAATGGTTTGAACAATGCCATTATGCTGGGCAAGCTTGAAACGTGTTTGTTAATAGAGAACAGTATGGCTTGAATGGCATAGAGGAATAAGAAAAGTGTGAGATTAGATAGGAAATTAATTTGGAAACAGATCAAGAAAGTTTTTGTCATATGTCTCTTATTCTAAAATAGCTACTAGTTATTGAGCACTAACTATGTACAAGATACTGAGAGCTTCTTTATTTGTAACATATTTATCAATTCCGATAATGATTTTTTGAGATAGATATTATTTTTCCCTATTTAGCAAGTGATGAAACTAACGTTCAGATAAACATCTTGTCTAAAGTTACAAAGCTAGTCAATGATAGGGACTGAACTCGAACCCAGATTTACCTGAGTCCAAAGTTGGTGTTCTTTCTATTACATCACACTCCTGGATTTTATGCTTCAGTATATGGAGAGATGTTGAAGACTTCTGAGCAAGAGCATATCATGACCATAGACATTCTCTTGCACAATTTTAGGAAACAACATGACCACAGTTACACACCAAGGGGGTTAATCTGTTAGTGGTATATAGGTTGAGGAGCAAGGGACTTAAATAAAATAGGCATGTGGCAGAGAAGTTTTATCCAGAGAGATGGCAGCAGAAAATATAGAAATAACAAGAATGTCCAAAAGATCGGACTTGTGTATTAGATAGTTTTGATTCAAATAATACAGATAGAATTCTGCTTCTGAAATGGTCAAGCATGCTACTGCCAGACTGACAATCATGCAGATAGCAACTATAAACTCTAGGCAAAATACAAAAAAGCCTGAAGATACTAGAGAGTGAAAAAAAAGTAGGCAGAAAGTAGAGAGGAGTCAATACTTGGAAAAAGGGAATAGCAGGCTATGTGTAGTATATAAAATTCTAATAAAAACCCACAGAGTTTCTGGTCAGAAGAACCAGAAGGCAGAGTTCAGGGTAACCACAGGTGCTAGGAAGTAAAGAGGGAATACCAGGAGATATCCAGAGAGGAGAAGACCCAAATTCTATAAATCTGCCCAAATCTCTGGCTGTCCCCTGAATCACACATGCACAAGGCAGACTCCAAGCAGAACGAAGAATTAAAGAACCAAATGGATATTTGAGCACAGAATTTGACTTGCAGTTTGAATCCAACCAAGTTAATTGCCTACTAAAACAAATAAACAAACAAAAAGTCAACACTCCTCAGAAGAAAATAACAAAATCGCAAGTCCCCACAATATAAAAATCATGATGTTCAGGGTAAAATTCATAATAAATCCACATATGACAATTCAAGAAAGTATGACTCATTCTAAAGTTAAAAGATGATCAACTGAAACCAACCCTGATATAACCTAGATTTTGGAAATAGCAGAAATGATTTTAAAGTAGCTTTTATAACCATGCTTAATCATGGGAAGGAAAATATGCTCATAATGAATGAAAAGATAAGAAATCTCAGAAGAGAAGCAGAAGCTATTAAAAGAAGAATCAAATGGAAATTCTGGAACTAAAAAATACAATACCTGAAAGAAAAAAAAAAACTGGTTATATTTAATAGCAGACTGAATATGGCAGAAGAATCAATCAGTGAACATGAAGATAAAATTTAAAAAGTGTCCAATGTAAAGAAAGAAATGGAATTAAAATATAAAAATGGGCAGAACCTTAGAAATCTGTTGTACAATATCAGAAGGTCTACCATCAATTAATTGGAGTCCCAGAAAGAGAGGAAATAGAAACTATTAAAAAAAAAATTGAAATAATGCCTGAAAATTTCCCACATCTGATGAAAGACATAAATTTACATATTCAAGCAGTATAAATATTAAAAATAAAATAAAATAAAATAACCCCAACAACATACCTAGGTACATGATAGTCGAACTGTTAAAAAGCAAAGATAAATAAAAAATGTTGAAAGAAGCCAGAGGAAAAAAGACTCATTAGATACAGTGTAACAATTATTTCAAGTATCACAGATTTCTCATTAGAAATAATAGAGATCAGAAGATTGTGGAATAATAACTTTACAGTGCTAAAGTAAATAAACCGTTAACTCAGAATTCTATATGCAGCAAAAATAGCCATCAAAAATGAAAGTAAAATAAAGACATTTTCTGCACTACATAAAATGTTAAAGGAAGATTTTCAAGGTCAAAGAAATT
>NW_004444034.1:2538673-2541192 GCF_000243295.1 Trichechus manatus latirostris
CCATATAGGGTTGCACTATATATTTTATTTGAAGTGGTACATTTTAGACCGGAAAAGTTAAGAATGCGTATACAAAGAACAATCATGAAAAAAATAATGCAAAAAGGTAGAGGTAAAAATACAATAGACATATTAAAATGGAACATGTTACTCTTTACAAAGTAAGAGACAAGGAGCAGATTGTACAAGAAAATATTTTGAGATCAGTTATAGACAAGCTGTATCTGTGGTTCTGAGCTATCTAGGGAAGATCTCAGATGTCCAGGAAGTGATTGAATATATATAGGTTTGATTTCTGGGGAAGTTGGAGGGTCTGAATTGAAACACTTTTGCACCAACATCATAATTAAAACCAAGAAAATGGAGAGTAAATAAAATTAACAGTCCAGACATGAGGAGTGGCGAAGTTCATGGAAGAGAGAGAAGAGACTAAAATAATAGTCATATGCAGGGAATTATTTTGTGAGCTTAGAAGACACTTGAGCATATAAACTAAAGGGGAAAGGCCAGTAGAGACAGAGAGATTGACGATGTAAAGAAGAATGGTTGATTGATGAAGTAGGTTGCGGAAATGTGATAAATGAATTATTTTTGGAAATGAGAGAGGAAAAAAGATCAACAGGAAAAAGAATAATACAAAGAATTCTTGAGGTATAGAATTGGAGAATTAAGGCTCTCAAGCTGAAATGATCACAATCTTTTAACAGAAATACAATGCAGTTACTTGTTTAAATAGGCATTGCAATGAATTTGAAAGACTGAAGTGGCAGCAAGTGTGAATTAACCCTATTTAATTTAGCACATATTTAATTGTTTTCTCTATGTTCTAGCCACCGTACTAAGCACTGGAAAAGAACTATGAACCAAACTTTTTGCCTTTACGAACCTTATATTTTTGTGGGAAATGAAAAAAAAAGTTCTTATTGTTTAGTAATCCTGCTTGAAGCCCTTGTATCTATTGTATAAATATAGTGTAAAAGATACTTAAAGTATCTTCATATTTAGTCATTGTTTTGTCCCAGAGTTAACTGGGCACTGACCTATAAAACAAGATTATTTAGATTCTCTTGGTTGAATTACTCTCTGCATTTAGAAATAGGTTGAGTAATGGGATGTCATGTAAAGAAAAGCCAGTTGGATCAGGATTAAGAATTCATTGGGTAATACCTTGATTAACTAACTCATCCCAGTTTCTGCCCCTCTGCTTGAAGGACCAGGCATTTCTTGGCAGGGTCCATGGCTTTTCAAGCCCTGAACAACAACTTATGTTACCCAAACAGTATATGGGTTTGAGATAGGCACCAGAATACTTATTAACTTACAATGAGAAATAATACTTACAGACTAGAATAGTCACCCTGGCATGATCAGCTTATCCACTCCCTGTGATCAAGCACATGGGAAGCCAAATCATAATCAGAAACCTCTTTTAATTTTCCACAAGAAATCACTGTGGCAGGGACAGGAAATATTCAAAGTGCGTATGCTCAGTGCACTTTCTCCTGGTAGGCAGACATGCATGAAACACTAGATTATAATCAGATGGTAGCTTGGTGTGCAGGAATTCTGAACAAGGGGAGTGAGATGAATGGAAGGTCTAATAGCACAAGAGTAAGAAAACCTGATGTATTCATCTCACAATGGTCTTGTTATTGAGATGGAAATACTCAAAGTTCTCAGCCTCGATTCCCACTGCACTGTGCTTGCATGGGCTCTGCCACCATTTGTGCACTGACGCCCCCTTTTCTATTCATCCAAGGATGATTAATCTCACTTCTGTTCAACACATTCATGCTTTGGCTAGATTGAAACATTCAAAAAGTTACATTCCAGTCCTGCTGACACGAGAACCACCTGCTCTCTTTTAGGTGACTTTGTATTTCTCGGCCTTTGAACATGTCGATTTGATAGCGTAATCCCCAAAAGATTATCTCATTTCCCTGATCTTCATAGTTGGTGTTCCTAAAAGCCAGATGTTCCTCCAGACTCTCTCATGCAAATAATAGATAATAACCACATCAGTGATATACAGTTGGAAACCATTTGAAGCTATATGGTCTTTAAAATATACTTGCAGATATTATGATTATATCTTTCCTTTTAATTCATATATTCATAAAGTTTAAAAGTGACCTTAGAGATCAACTAACTCAATGGCTTCATTTTATAGGATAGAAAAGTGCCACCTCGGAGATTTTTAAGTCTTATGTAATTGTACAGAGCGGAAACTAGAACCTGGGTCCAGGGACTTTCAGCCTCCCCTAGTCTCTGCTGCCTTAGGGGCATAGGACTTCGAGAATGAGATTTCCACATAGATTTCCTCCATATTCCTCAGGCTGGTATCTCTATCTTTTGAATAGTCTTGTTTCTTAATACCTCTAGCACAGGGCCGCATAAAAAGAAATACTTTCACACTAGTCAATATTTCTAAATGAATACCTGTGCTAAGATGATTGTAGCAAAATTAATGTTAGACAGTTGTGTGAATTAATTTACCTAGGATAAATTGCTACCATTTT
>NW_004444034.1:2542917-2544221 GCF_000243295.1 Trichechus manatus latirostris
GTTCTAGAAGTACCTGATAATACCATGGACCTCCTTTGACCTAGTAGGACTCAGAGCAAATTTCACAGAGAAGGGGATGTGAGAAATGATAACAACTGTTAACACGGCATCGTGTTTACTATGAGGCTGGCACCCTTCAAATCACTTTATCTCAACTAATTCATTGAAACTTCAAAACTACCCTTTTAAGGTAGATACTGTTATATTTCTATTTAAAGATGAGGAAACTGAGGCACAAAGTCATATAGTTAGTAAGGGATGGAGACAGAGAAAACAACGGCAGTCAGGCCCCAGGGTCTAGGCTTTCAACCACTATCCCATTCTGCCTCTTTCCAGTGTATTTTGGAAATGAGTATTTGAAGATAGAGGAGTTTCAATGCAGAGAATCACCTCAGTCACAGTGGGAAGGGTCTGTGAGTTCAAAACAAGTGTGGTGGGTTCATGAAAAAGTGAGAAATCTGGGGCTGCTGGAGGAACCTGGGTGCATGTTGGTGAAAGAGGCTGGAGAGGAGGCAAGGAAGCAGGTGAGCGACAGAGATGGAGACACATGTTCAGCACCTTCACTCATCTCCCATACCCCTTGCCAAATTTTTTGGGTGACTTTTTAAACTCACCATATATCATGACTTCTAAGGGACCAACAACTGAATTAGTTTTAGAAATAGTCTATCAAATGATTTCTCACATTTGGAGATTCTAAGATTTCTCTTCATCCCAGTTTCTTCAAATCATCCTATAAAACCATTCTAGGGTGAGTGATGAATGAATAAAATGAAATTGACTTTAGCCTCAAGCTTTGTAATGGTTATTTTGACTGTACAGTACCTTTTTAACTCTCCAAATATGGCTTTAAGAGGGTTTTTGCCTTCTCTTGGAACTGTGAGACATGGTGTTTATTTTTCCTCATCAAATCATTTAAATTGAGGGGAAATATTTGTCAGGTACTAGAAGTATTGTCTGCATTCCAGACAACAGCTGAAATTAGAGGTGGTGTTCTGGTTTCCTGCTTCGCCAGTATATCTCCTCCCTGAACAATCCCTATGTTCATTTACATTGAGGTTTCCAAGCTCTTAAACCACAAACAAATACTCCCAAACCCAGAGTTCCATAAAACAAACCACAACAACAAATAAAAGACAGGTGATTTTCAGCCATTATGAGGATACACCACAGACTGACAAATCTTCATGGACACGTGTATTTCCTCGCTCAAATGTCGTTAACACTACTACCCTGTAGCCAGGCGGCAGTGGGGTGAAGAATTATAGTCTATAGGCACATGCCTCTGGGCAACAGCGCTAGCT
>NW_004444034.1:2546116-2546867 GCF_000243295.1 Trichechus manatus latirostris
AAAAATCTACAGTGTTGAAGATCGGTGCACTGAAATATTACTAAATGCAAAGAACAAAATAAAAGTGTGATTTTGAACTTATTAACGCTTTCACTTCTGCTCTTTCCATCTGTCAAAAATAACTCTGTTTGAACAGAAAACATGGTTGGCATGAAATTTAAAAAAACAAAATAAGCTGATGTCAGCTGGGGAAAAGTCAGCCCCGGGATCTATCTGGTTTTCTTTGCTCTGAGATCAAGGTATTGGCAAGAAATAGAATATTTATGAACATAGGGTTGGGTGAGGTGAGGAGAGGTCCTATCACTTAGGGAAGATTTAAAATAGAGACCAGATAGAAATTTAAAATATGTGTAAAACCTAAACGGCAAAAAGTAGTATCAAACTAACCTCTCCTAAAATCCAAATCTTTACCTTAAAAACACCTTGGCATCCCAAAAGAGTTCATTTCAGGAATGGATGTGAATGGAAGTAACATTGTACGGAAACAAAACTATTGGAGGCACAGGCTGCCTTGTGCTCCCTGCTATAGCAGCTCTACTAAAAAGAGTATCTCCCTGTTCTGTAATATCTGTAAGTTTTGCAACCCAACAGAACAATCATAAGCTGAAGATCACAGATATATAGTAAAATCATGCTTTACCAGAATTTAAAATGGGCATAGGATTCTAGTGTCTTTACAGTGACTAGCTGAGTTATTCCTAACTTTATCTAAATTATAACCAACATTGTCAGCAAACACAAATATTTTTAA
>NW_004444034.1:2555671-2565283 GCF_000243295.1 Trichechus manatus latirostris
TTGGTCCCAACCACCTGGAATAAGGAGAATGAAGAACACCAAAGACACAAGGAAAGTATTAGTCCCAGAGAGAGAAAGGGCCACATAAACCAGAAATTCCATCAACCCAAGGCCGGAAGAACTAGATGGTGCCTGGCTACCACCAATGACGGCCCTGATAGGGAACACTACAGAGAATCCCTGATGGGGTGCAGAGCTCAAATTCTAGTAAAAAGATCAGACTTAATGATTTGACTGAGACTGGAGGCACCCCAGAAGACATGGCCCCCAGACTCTCTGTTAGCCCAAAACTAAAACCATTCTCGAAGCCAACTTTTCAGACGAAGATAAGACTAGACTATGGGACATAAAATGATACTCGTGAAGAGCGTGCTTCTTAGCTCAAGTACATACATGAGTCTAAATGGGGAGCTTCTATCCAGATGTGAGATGAGAAGGCAGAAATGGGCAGGAGCTGGTTGAATGGACACAGGAAATCTGGGGTGGAAAGGAGAAGTGTGCTGTCACAGTATAGTGAGTGCAACTAGAGTCATAAAACCGTGTGTACATAAAGTTTTGTATGAGAAACTAACTTGAACTGTAAACTTTCATTTAAAGCACAATTAAAAAAAAAAAAAAACCCTATGGGGCAGATCTACTCTGTCACATCAGGTCGCTATGAGTTGAAATTGACACAACGGCACCTAACAACAACATGTCTTTAAATAGTACCATGCACACAGTAAGGGCTCAACAAATGCTTGTTAACCAAATGTCATGCCTCTCAAAGCTCCATAATTAAACCACCAACACTCTCATAGATTCAGGGAATAAAACTAACAACAACCAGTTCATAAATTTCCTGGGAATATTTCGAATTATTTGTTTCTACAAAAAGTCTCTTTCATTTTCGAAGTCATACCATTTACAAAGATTGAACTTAGTTGTTTAAAATACTGCTACAAAGCACACAGAGCAGGGGTTATTATTCTCATTTATACCACGAAAGTTTTCTTTATGTGCTTGATTCACTCATGAGCACAGTATGACAATTTAAGAGGAAGCCCAGGTTCTTCTTCTCCTTTGTTCATTCATTTGACAAATATTAATGGGTATCTTTTATGTACAAGACACTCTGCTAGGAGCTCTTCAGGATACAACGATGAATCAGCAGAGATCTTGCCCTCAAGTCTTATGATGCTTTTTTGTAAGGATTTCTGTCAAAGACAAGTAGTAAGGCCAGTGAGCCTAGAGTCCTGGAATCTTTAATGACAGATTTCCTACAGCATAACATGCAAACGAATACAGTCAAAGGGAGAGTGGCTTTCATTTTTCAACTGAAATAGATAAAATACTTGGAGGAGTGCTTTTTAATTGGGGAAAAGACAATGTATTGTCATTTTTCTATGGTAAAAACACATTTATATTTTTCTGATCGAACGAGGAAAAATTGTCAGAGACATGGAGAGGAAGATCTAGTGACAGTACATGGATTTTTTTTTCAATGAAAGGAAGAAGAAGACGGAAAAATAAAAGGATAAGGGGAAAGTAGAGAGGAAGGGAAGAGACAGAGACAGTTGGAAAGAAAGAAATCTAAAAAGCCTGAAAACGCTTTAATTCAACCCAAAGTTGTAGACAAGATGCAAACCAGTGGTGGGTTTTGACACTTGTTAAGCTAGCAAATAAGCCAGAAAAGGACTAAGAAAATAGCAGTTAGAGATTATATCATATTATTTTATAATTTGTATTTAATTTAAATCAGTGGTTCTCAAAATGTAGTGTGTATATGAATAACCCATGGATTTGGTTAAAACTTTAATTTCTTGGGCCTTGTCCTAGAAATTCTAACTCAAGGAGTCTGTAGTGGGGTCCAGAAATCACACAGTGGTCCTCAGCTCTCACTACAAGAAGCATCACTTACTACTTTGCTCTGGTTAAGCCCTTGGAGAAAAAGCTATAATAATAATTTTCAAAGTAATGCATCCTTCAGGTTCTTATTACCTTAGGCATGCAATTGTGACATTGCTGTCCTTCAATCACAGCAAAACTCAAAATAGCTGAGACAGTCCTGAGGAGGTGACTAAGCCTCTGGAAGCTGCAGTTTTGTGACACATCATCTCCTGAGACCAACGTCATTGAGATCTTGGATTGATCTTTTTGTGCTTAAAACCAAAAAATCCACCTGCCATCTAGTCTATTCCAATTTATGGTGACCCCTTGTGTGTCAGAGTAGAACTGTGCTCCACAGGACTTTCAGTGGCTGATTTTTCAGAAGTAGATCACCAGGTCTTCTTCCCAGGTGCCTCTGGGCAAACTCAAACTGTCAACCTTGCAGTTATCAGCTGAGTGAGTTAACCATTCACACCACCCAGAGCCTCCCCTTTTGCACTTAGGTAAGGGGAAATGAGCATATCCATTTGGTCTAATGTGGCTTAAATCTAGGGTGATCTCACATCTCAGTTATCTCCAGACAATTTGCTAGCCATGTTGTCCCACTGCCTTGTCCCTTTCACTTTCAAAAGTATATCAGTTTGGAAAATAAATTATATGGTGGCCCTATTTAAATATGACAGAAAGGAAGAGGGGACAGGAACTGTGAAAACCCCAATTTGTTGAGTAACTTAATCTGGAATAGTAAATTTTGATGCAGCTTAATTAATCAAATATTCTATCATCTTATAACTTTAAAATTTTTGAGCTGACATATAGAATAAAAGTTAAAACTGAGGAAATAATTCCTTAATTGTATATACATGAGATCTTGACACTTAAAGCTAGTAATTCTTGATTTAGCTCTCTGAAGAGAATTAAATGCTGTTAACCAAACTGTATATAATAAAAATAGAGATGTAGGGATTTAAGAAAAATGAATAACAAAGTTGACTATTGACAAAATCATTTCAAATGGCAATAGCAGTGTCAGCATATATACACTTTGATAAGAGAATCATTTTGCTTTAAAGGTGGACACGGTACATTACATAACCATACAGCACCATTCTTAGTAGCGGCGAAGAGGGAAAATAACAGGATGCAAGGAATTATTAAATCTTGTGGAATAAACACTAGGTGACTTTAGGTTACTCATTTAATCTTTGTGGCTTTCCATTTCTTCTTCTTTATAATGGGGATCATATATCCTAAAATGTTTGTTGTACAAATTAAATAATGAAAGTGAAATAAAGTAACACATATTATAAATGCTTGGTAACCCTACGGGGCAGTTCTGCTCTGTCCTATAGGGTCTCTATGAGTCAGAATTGACTTGACGGCAATGGATTTTGGTTTCTATAAATATTAGTTTCAAGGCATGAGCTTGCCTGATTTTCACGTTCTATTAGACCGTTGTTCAGTGTTTGATGACATCCTCTAATGAGGTAGAACAGTAGTTGGAGTTTTTTCTTTTTTAGTTTTAGATCAAATATCATTAGCTGCGAACAATTATTATGTGACTAGGCCCCTGTGGAGGCACTGGGGAGGTGAAGAGGTCTCATGGAGGTTGTGGACAATGAAAATTCTACATATCAGAACTTGCATAATACAGATAAAGAAGTACATACTATGAAATGTTTATCCTTAAATGCATATATTAGAAAAGATAAATGTGGGTCAACAATGCCTGAGTTTCCAAAGCAGGGAGTTAAAAGCAGGATGAAAGAGTAATCCTAAAGAAATTAAAAGCCCTCCTCCTAAAAAAAAAAAAAAAAACTTTCATCATCAGTTAAACTCTTCTGTAGTTTTTTCTTTTCTTTCTTCTTTTTGTATGTTGTTTTCCCTTCTCCTTTTTTGTCCCCTATCCAATCCATACTTATTTCTTATGCAGAACACTTGAACTTTGTTTCAATCCTTAAAGTTTTCCAGAAGTGAGTTACCATTTATCATCAAAGCTATTTCTCTAAGAGACACTTGGTATTAGGTATTAAATTATCATCACTTATACCTGTTAAACAGAAAATTGTATAAATGAACCAGAAAAAAAAATATTTTAAATACAAAATACAAGCAAGGTTTTTAGGCTAAGGAATATTTAAGAGTTAGCCTTTACACTATCAAATAAGAATATTTTTCTCAAATGCAGTTAATCTGAAACATGTACTGACATAAGTTCAGTTTAAAACTGCAAATAACTAAGACCACATGAAGCCTTTCAGTCACTCTACCGCATGCATTCGTGTATTCATTCATCAATCCAATATCCATTCAGATTCACTGAGTCCCAACCATGTACTAGGAACAAAGGTAGATGCCAAATAGCAGCCCACAGGGAAGATTTTGCTTTTAAATGCCTTCTTTCATGCCTTCACAATTGTTACATTTACCTAATTGGTAGACTCACATCAATATACAAATGTGCATTTTTTTTTTTTTTTTTAAATCAGGACTGACAGCACTGATTCTCAATTCCTGGGAACAGATGACTAGACTTCACTTGCTGGTGCCCCATTGGTTGGCCTCTCCAGATTGCTACATAGTCCACCAATCCCCATAGTATGTCTGCAAATATCACCCTCTTCACTCATTTGCTTTTACAAGCCTGGTTCATGTAAATTTTGCAACTAAAGTATCACTGGAATGTCTTCATTTTTCTCTATATCTCCATTGCCTGTGTTCTGGTTCAGATTGCCATTGGCTGTGGCCTGGATATCTTCAGCAGCCTTCAAAGGTCCCTCTGCTTCCAGTCTTCCCTTTTTACCCACATTTCTTAATCACACAGGCATTCTCTGGATACACTGCACCTCCTAAAATGAAAATCTGACAATATCACAATGCTCCCAACCCCTGTTGCTGGGATGGGCTTTCTATTTACTTCTCATCCCATGGTGGGCCGTTCTGAACTATATACTCTAACTCTGGGAAATAAGCTTGATATATGCTATATCTAAGAGCATTAAAATTAAAAAAAAAAAAAGTCTCAGACAAGCTGATTAATTTGAAGAAGGAGCTGACTCCTTAATCCAGCACTTCAGAAGCACGGAATCCTATAAGAAGTATACAGTGTAGTTGTCAATGGACACAGGCAACAGAGCTTGAGTTCAAAAGCTCAAAATCAATAGCATTAGAGGGCATTCTTTTTCAAGCATGGTAATAGTATAACTCCCATTGGCTTTAATGGAAGTCATGAAGCTAACATGCCATGTAACCTTTTGAAAACTGAAGGATTACCATTCAACTGGAGCTGTCTCATGGTGTGTCTATTGACAGAGCATTATGCATAGGGCTTGAATTGATCACAGTGACTTAAATTTATTCTCTTTCTTCTTGTGTAACTGAACACCATATTATATGTCCTACCTATCTGATAATAATTTGGACCTTCAAAATGGAACTCAATGGGGACTCAAGAAATATCACCTGCAGCAAGAGGTCAATGCTTTCAGTGTGTGATTCATATGCTAGCGGTTATGCCATTTGGGAGATTTTATCTAGGTCTCTGTTTTGTCCAATGGTTCTTCTTCACTGATTCATTTAAGAAAAATACCGAAAAGTCTATTAAGTGCAGGGTGCTATTACTGAAAAATGTTTCTGGTCAAAACTATGAGAATACCTACTACTTTTCCAACCTAATATAATCTTAGACCATGAAAATATACATATATATATTTTAAAATATAACTAAATTATTATTTCCAGAGGGTTTATGTGACATTTTTCCCCCTGTTGCAAATTAAAATAAAGGAAGTTAATCAAAATATTCTATAATTGTAAAAATCCAAATAGCCAATATTTAACAGATAAGCTTAACCCTTTGGATTCCATTTGCCCCTTACCCATGAATTCCACAAATACTGAAATAATTTCAAAGTAAATTGCTTCTTTTAAAAGACTAAACATAAAAATGATGGAAAAAAAAAAAGGTGAATTGAAAATGTGGAAATCTGAAATAAATAGTAAGGTTCTGGGGTAGCTAAGCAACCCTGGTGGCTTAGTAGGTAAAGCCCTCAGCTGCTAACCGAAAGGTCAGCGGTTCGAACTCACCAGCTGCTTCATGGCAGAAAGATGTGGCAGTCTGCTTCCATAAAGACTTACAGCCTTGGAAACCCTATGGGGCAGTTCTACTCCGTTCTGTAGGGTCACTGTGGCTGGAATAGACTCAATGGCAGTGGGTTTGGCTGGGGCAGCTCACTGCTAAATAAAGATATTTAATCTGATTTATATCATGTTTCAAAAATGAATTTTCTTTTTAAATATCAAACTGAGGTTCAATCAGGTTGACTAACTGCTTTTATATTATTAGTACACATGAATATGCTGTTGTTGGTTTCAGATGCTTTTATAGGCTGCCCTGAAATACAGTTGTTTCCACTTGAAAAAGCTACTTATAGGGATGGCATTTAGGACTTAGCTGGATACTAACCTCTAAATGTTCAATATATCTGTGGGGCTCCATAAGCAGTCACCCATTGCATCCTCCTTATAACAACACCCATAATTGCAGTGATGCTGGGCAGTCACATGGCAGCTGCCTGGTTTGCTGAAGTGAATATAAACACTCTCTTTTATTCACTGTAGCATGGTTCTCACTGAAATACTGGTTCAGTCCTTTGGCTTTCACGTGTCTTCCCCAAGATAATTAAGTCCATTTGGGAGCTCAGAAATTCTTAAGCAGCGTAAATTTGAGAAGATATGCTGCCAGGCTGCTTGACAGGCTATTTGAAGGTTTGTACCATGTTTGCTTTAGACAGAGCCTCTGACCCAAACAGAGCATGCCTCAGATACTCCACAGGCTTTTGTTCTATTTTGTCATACCCCAAGGACGTCACTTACCATCACCCTTGGTTATGCAGAATTGAAAGAACTGGAGGGGTAGAGAGAATGCTCTGCCATTCACAGCTGGGCCTCCTTTTGGCTGCAGAGGAAAGCTACTTGACACATCGCAGACCATTTCTTAGCCATTCAATGGTATTCAAAGGAGAGCAAAGAGCACCTTTTATAAAAATGACATTTCAACTACTCTATCTTTTCTTATTTCTAGCCCTCACCCAAGGAATATCCACTATCTTAAGAGCTGCTCAGTTTTGAAGAGTACTCGGGGTGCAAGGTTCGTGGCTGTGTCTCAGCTCTCAAACGTAGACTAAAAGTAGGTTCTGCCTATTTTGTACTGAGCTGCAGCACCATGCGCTCTTTTTCAGAGGAGATTTTTATAGAATCGTATAAAGAAGCCAAGGGAAGAAACTAAATGGAACTATGGTGTCGTACTCCAATTACAAATGTTTAGCTAAAATCTGCACTCACTTCAGCTGTAAACAGATACTTTTTTTTTTAACTAAGAATTTCTGTGTTCAAAATCAGGTCACTACATGTATATATATACATCTTTCATACACCAAATAATTTTGCTTGATTTACCCTTGGTTTTTCTTTTTCCTAATTACTTTCTTTCCCAAGAAAAGAAATATATATTAATCTACATATTACAGATATCTCTCTTTATATGTGTGTGTGTGCATGTGTGTGTGTAGAAAGATAGACAGACAGATAGATAGAGATAGAGATAGATAACAGGCTATCTATAACAAGATAAAAATTGTGAGATAAAACTAAAGTTCCAGGACTGTATGAGTTTGGTGAGGTGGCAAAAACAGAAACTAATCATTAGGTTTTCCAAGAAGAGACTGCCACTTGGAGAGGAGCTGTTTGTATTCTCATGATGAGATTTTTGGTTCTTGCAAGAACTACAGTGAGATATTAGGTTGTATGAGAAAAAAACAGATTTCTGTTAACTCATTTTTTCTTACTGGTCTATGAATTTGAATATGAGCCCCCTTAAGATAACTCTAAAATTATTTGATGCACCCCCTTCTTGAACAAAGAGATAGGGAAACAAACTCTGAGGGAGAAATTAGAGAAGCCATTGTATTTAAGAGCATGTGTACTTGTATCCATAAGAGGGGCCGAGTGCAAAGGAACAGAAAAAGCTATAAACTGATAATCAGGAGGCTGTATTCTGATCCTGGCTTTGTGAAAAACCAACTTGTGAACTTGGTCATGTAGTTTAGTCTGTTAAGTGCTGTGGGCTTTAGTTTTCCATGTTAAATGGTACTATTTTATCTAAATATTCACTGTACCTCTCTATTGTGCTCATCCCTACAGAGCCCTCCTTGATGCTTCTAGCTGTGGAAGGGTGAACTTCCAACCCCATTGATGTCAGGGTTGCAGTGGACTTGCTTTGGGTAATGAGGTGTGAGTGGAAGTGACATATGCCACATCCAAGCAGAAACTTTCAGATCCAACACATTATTCTGCCATTACTTTGTTCCCTCTACATCAAGAACTATACATCCCAGTAAGGGACTAGTGATTATGAAGGAAAAAGACACCAAGAAAGCCTATTTGTCTCATAAGTTTTAAACCTACCAGCACTTTAGACATTTAATAATTCATAAAATGATGTAGAGACACTTATCTTTGATCATGATAAAACCAAGGAAATTTATGCTCTTGATTCCTTATTAAATAGAAAGATAATTGAAATTTTAGAAACCCAGTTATTAGGAAGATATAACTAATAAACATGGAGGAGTGCTAATAAGAAAAATTCTCAACTAGTTTTTCCTGGAAATGTAGTAATTAAAATAGTTTTCAGTTGTAGTTCCTAGAAAGTACTCCTAAGGAAGAAATCACTCTATCTGGGTAATTTTTCATAAAATGAAGTTACACTTTGAGTTTTCTCAGGAAAAGGTTAGACAGCATCAAAGTTAGATGTTTTAAGAAAGGAAAACTAATGACTTTGACAGGTTTAAAAAGTCGTACTTGACAGCACAGTTATAGCTGTTTGATAGCAAGACTTAGATGTTCTGCTATATTGAAGGTCAGGTAGCAGAGCTGAAAGATCATCCGAATAACTTCTCTTCTTTAAAACCAGCAATTATTCATTTAAAAGCACAAGAGTAGTTTTAATCAAATGATGGTCCCTAATATCACTTACAACTCTAAAACTCCATGGTTTTACAAGCTCAAACCTTTTATTCAGGGCTAGAGGAAGCCAGAATTTCTGTTGTATTATTTTATTCTTAATAGGTAGCCTAGATATCAAAAGTCCCTTAGAGTTCTGGAGGTTGCTTAGAGGTTTATATTTAAATAATTGCATAACTTCTCTTTCAAACACTATCAATTACCAACATACTTGTTTATTTGCTATGCATAATGTTTTTCTATTGCAACAAACAATATCAGTGCAATTTATTATCTGTTTTATCTGGCAGGAGATGTGTATGGTGTCAAAGGAATGAAATCAGCATGTCCATCTAATTTACCAACTCAGATTATTAGTCACTGTGGTACAACGGAAGGTAGTAAGGTTACCAGGTAAAATAGAGGATTCCACGTACATTTAAATTTCAGAGAAACAACAAATAAATATTTGGTATAAATATGTCCCAAATATTGCCTGGCTCCCTAAACATCTTGGTCTGATCATACAAGCTTTCAGTCACTGTCAACTATTAAGAAAGTTTTAATCTAATTAGGAAGACAAATTCTACTAATTTTTAAACTTCTGGTACTGGCACGAAGAGAAGAAAGAAGAAAGATCTACTCTTTACATAACTGATCATGGCAAAGCTGTTGTGTCCTCTGTTGGTCGGCTTTGCTAATCTCGCTCATTGTGTATGGACTTGTTGTGGGTGGGTGGAG
>NW_004444034.1:2565891-2568481 GCF_000243295.1 Trichechus manatus latirostris
TCTGTATAATTGGTCCTGGAGAACTCAATAATGTCCCCATTCTTGAAGCTATAGTGTCTCTGCTGTAACCTACATGGCTCAGTCCTTCTGAGGGAGGGAAAGACGTCAATAAGTAACTCACAATATCCTGTTGCCAAAAAGAGGCTATTATTGGAAGTTGAATTCCCTATTAATGTTTAATTTTTTTAAAAAAAATTCTCTCCTTTTCCCATAGTGTATGTGTTAAATTAAGGTGAATTTAACATTGTTTTGGGGAAAAAAAATTGCAAGAAGGCTATGGAGATATCTGGAGACACCCTGGGTTTCTACCAACCCAAATTATGTGACGAATTTCTCATAAAATGATTGTTTTTTTTCAAATCTGAAGTTCAAGAGGGGCCAGGCTGGGATACTGGCTATAAAGCAAGTGCTTTCCTGCAGTTACCAGCATGTCAGGTGGATGAGATGTCAGGTCCTGTAATGTTAGCAAACCAGGCAGGGTCTACAGGCATGGCTAGAAAAGGGGTAAAGAGTTCCCGTTTGTAGTAATGTTGAGAAGAGTCCAAACTTGGCAGATGGGGGATCAAAAGTGAGAGATTCAGAAAAAGGGTAAAAGCAGAATTCAAAACTTAGGCAAGGAGTCTGAGAAAGATTATAGGGCATCAGCAGTAAGAAGAAAGATTCATACTGAATAGCAACTAGTATTGGGAGAAGAAGTCATCACAAATTCATGATTTCTTACCTCATGTAGATCCTTAGGGTGACCTAAAAATCTCCTTACATAAACCTAGACAGCTGTATCTCTCATATTCTGCTTTGATTTAAAACTTTTAGATCTTTCTTCCAACTTCTAACACAAACATGTTTTACCTGTCTCTCAGTAGCTGACTTTGACTCCCACCTCACTGAGCCCACCAGGCGAAATCTATTCAAAATTTCTCCCTTAGCACAACAACATTTATATTACTGCCTGTATCTACCTTTTTACCTTCCCTTCTGGGTCAGAGGAGGAGGTGCTCTTCTTCCTATCTAATGTAATTCTATCCCTTTTTCTCTAAATCCCATAATGCCTCACTTCCTTGACTAGTTGTAGAGTCAACTCTGACTCATGGTGACCCTATGTGTGTCAGAATAGAACTCTGCTGCATACAGTTTTCAATGGTTGATTTTTTAGTAGATCACCAGGACTTTCTTCTGAGGTGTCTCTGGGTGGACTTGAACCTCAAACCTTTTAGTTAGCAGATGAGTGTATTAACCACTTACACCACCCAGGAACTCCTCCACTTCCTAGCATCTTGGCTAAATCAATCAACTCTCTCCTCTCGTCCATCCTCTGTCTCTCTCATTCTTGTCTTTCTTTCTTCTACATAAATAAGTATACTCAATTCCCTTCATTAATTGTAATGATAATAAAAATGAGCTCACATTTCCTTCTAGCTAAGCTCATGTCTCACTCATTTCCTTCACAATGAAACTTCAGAAAAAGAAGGCTCATTGTCTCATTTTCTCTTTTCCAATTTAGACCTCAGCACTTATAAATCTGGCATCTAACCCCACTACTCCATGGAAATATCTGTAGGTATATTTACCAACTTTAGGACCTATTCCATTAGATATCTTTCAGCCCTTTTTCTCATTGAACTTCCTACAACATTGCACAGTGCTAACTATTCCCGCTTTTTTCTCACCTCTTCTCTTTCAATGTCCGTAGTTATCCTCTGAATTTTCTGTCTACCACATTTAATCTTCTTTCTTAGACTACTCTTTGTCTGCCTCCTTCCTCAATATTTATCTGGTGAGGGCTCTGTTCTTCATTCTGTCATTTCACTCTGCTTACTCACTCTGGGAGGTCTCATTTAAATTTATAAGTTTAACTGTACTTATGCCTATTCAATCAGTAGCTCTAGGCTAAAACATTTTTGTGAAAACTGAATTCTTGACCTATGTATCTAACTGTATGTCCTACAGGGAGTCCACCGCTAACTCAAGTTCAAAACTGAATTTATCATCTGTGCTCACCTCTCCTCCCTCACGTTAACCTTAGCCTTCTCTTTATATTCAGTATCTCTGCAAATAAATGACTACATTCCAGGAATAGTTTAAGGGACTTTTCATACATTAACCCATTTAACCCTTACAATAACTCTGCACATTTTTGTTGTTGTTGTTAGTGTCGCTGAGCCCATTCCAACTCACAGCGACCCTATGTACAACAGAACAAAATGCTGCCCAGTCCTGCGCCATCCTCACAATTGTTGTTATGCTTGAGCCCATTGTTGCAGCCCATGTCAATCCATCTCACTGAGGTTCTTCCTCTTTTTCGCTGACCCTCTACTTTACCAAGCATGATGTGCTTCTCCAGGGATTGATCCCTCCTGATAACATGTCCAAAGTATGTGACATGAAGTCTTGCCATCATTGCTTCTAAGGAACATTCTGGCTATACTTCTTCCAAGACAGATTTGTTTGTTTTTCTGGCAGTCCAGATATTCAGTATCCTTCACCAACACCACAATTTAAAGGCATCAATTCTTCTTTGGTCTTCCTTATTCATCATCCAGCATTCACATGCATATGAGGCAACTGAAAACACCATGGCTTGGGTCAAGCA
>NW_004444034.1:2570279-2578562 GCF_000243295.1 Trichechus manatus latirostris
CACAGACAGTTGTCATAAGTATTAAAAAATGTTTTTAAGCAAGAGAGTAAAAGAGCAGAGTAATGGAGAATAAAAGAATGATGATGGCTCCCTAATTCTTTCTTTACCTTTTTGTTTCTTTGGTGTGTGGGACACGAAAAAACTCAACATCGTCTCCCTTGGAGATATGAGCAGAAAGCACTGCAACTAAAGTTAAATTTCAATTTAGACAAGAAGTTAAGATACAAAAATTTTTCTGGGAAGAGACTAAGCATTTAGAAGCATTTTCTTATAAAGTAACTGGAGTTTCAGAAGGCCCAAAGAATACAATGCAGAAGATCAGCAATAGTGGAAGGATATTAATAGAAGGAAGGATACAATGATTTGCTGATAGAATATGAGAAATTAGAGACATTTGGAATTACCTGCATTTTGGATTTTGGTGGAGGGATAGCTGGACTTCAGGTTCAAAGCAATTATGACACCTAGCATTTTTGACTTCTTCCTATATGTCTAGCACTTGTCCAAGCACTTTACATGGAATATTATGCTCCCATTTTGCAGGTGAGAAAACTAAAGCAGAGAATATGCCAAAGTTTACATACATAGAAAGTGGCAGCTCCAGGACTTGAAGTTAAAGATTTGGTTCGTGAAGCCACAAACTTAACCATTACATGATAGGGGAACTGTATTGTGAGGTGGGCATATTGCTAACGTGATTTAGGTCAAAATATTGGTGAAAAAATATTTCCATTGGCTCTGTGGTTCTTAGCTCTGTGTGAACAAAGAAGATGAATTATATTTCTTTAAAATTCTCAAACGTAGAGATTTTCAAAGCTTTATAGTTCAGATAAACTTTAGTTCTCCTCCTACTCAGTCTATGCCCTTTCAAAAGTTAAAAGTTAGGAATCAAAATTATTTTAGGTGAAAAAGTCTGACTCTATTATGGTTTAAATAGTAATTTGCATACTTCCAGGATTAAGAGGTTCCTCATTTCTGCATTTCTCCAATAAGCCCTAGCAGGGTGTTAATGTAAACCACCATTGTAACATTTTCTTGCATGTAAAATATACCAGCGAAGAGAATATTAAGTACATGTATACATGGAGCATATAAAAACAATTATGTAAAATTTTTAATACTGGGCAATACCTGAAGTATTTTTTGTTGTTGTTTGTTTTGCTCTCAAGGCTAATGAATATAACCTTTATCAGACTCCAACCTCTATCAGTCTCCAGCTCAAACTACAGTCAAGGACATTCTCATTAGATTAGCTTTTCCTTGTCCTCATCAAAATTGAGTAAGCATAAAGACTTGACTCTCTTGGATCTATTGTCTATAAAAGAAAGGTTGGTGTAGTGGAAAGTGTATGGATTTTTTATTTATCAAGATCTAACCTTAGCTTTAATCTTTATGAGCAATGTGACCACTAAAATTATAAGCTGCAATTCATTAAGTGGTTGTGAGATGTCCAGAGGGAAATCTTAGAAGCCAAGTGTGGATAGGAAGCATGCAGAGAAAGCTATTCAGCTACAAACATGAGCCATTTCTTATGGAAAAGGGAGACTTCCCAGAGAATGGATCCAAGTACCCAGACAGAATATCCAAGAGCTAAGAGAGGGTGGATTAGGGAATCATATCAATGAGAAGAACTGACTCTTAATAAAGGAACATTATCTGCCCCTGGAAGAATTAGCAACATGGGCCCAGCTGGATTTCAGAACTGCTATGTACCAGTGATTGTTACGTACCTCCCATTTCTCTACTTTTTGATGGAAGTGTCTGTTGTGGTTATCCCCTCGTCGTTCCACTATTTATGTCGGAAGTATGCGTGTTTGTGGTTGGGGTGTCAGATACCTTGTCTTTTTAATTCTTAGGTCTCTAGATCAAGAGGAGCCACTAACATTCCTCAGGAGCCTGCTCTGCATCAAGACATGAGGTAGATCACAAATTCCTGGACTTCAGCCACATGTATAACAGGATGAGACTTTTAGTAAAGACAGTGCATTTATTTGGCATGTGAAAGGCTTATAAATTTTTATGGCCAGAGGGAGGATTGGAGTAGATTTTCTGCAAAGATGGCTGCAACAATTTCTCTTATCATTGTGGTTCTCTTTACAAAATGACTTTGTCACTCATCCCAGCAAGAGATAGAATCTATTACCCCTTGATTCTTTCACTTGATTATGGGATGGTCCTGAGACTTGCTTTGACTAACAGAATGAGGTAGAAATGATTGAGTCTGGTTTCAAGAGGCTTTGCAGCTAAGAATTTCCTCTTCTGCTAACCATTCTCTGTTTCTCTGACATTGACCAGTGTTCTTTCTTCTGGATTCCTGATGTACCTTGAATACACCTTGTTATGGATTGAACTGTGCCCCCCAAAAATGTGTGTCAACTTGGCTAGGCCATGATTCCCTGTATTATGTGATTGTCCACCATTTTATCATTTGACGTGATTTTCCTATGTGTTGTAAATCCTACTTCTATGATGTTAGGATAAGGCAGGATTAGAGGCAGTTATGTTAATGAAGCAGGACTCAATCTACAAGATTAAGTTGTGTCTTAAGTCATTAGAGACATGGGGACCTCATAACACCAAGAAACAAGAGCCAGGAAAATAGCACGTCCTTTGGGGTCCCTGTGTGAGAAGCTCCTCGACCAGGGAACATTGATGACAAGCACTGACAAAGCCTTCCCCTGGAGCTGGCACCTTGAATTTGGACATCTAGTCTACTAGACTTTGAGAGAATAAATTTCTCTTTGTTAAAGCTATGCATTTGTGGTATTTCTGTTATAGCAGCACTAGATAACCAAGACGCACTTCAATTGTGACAACTATTGCATTTTCACTGTTATTCTGTGCATGTCTCTCTCCTAGACTGTAAACTTCAAGAGTATACTCCCTTCAATTTTCCTTTTTTTTTTTTTTTGAGCCATAGATCTTGGTACAGTGCCTTGCTCATAGAATATGTTAAATAACACTAGAATATGTAATGATGGGGGAAGGGAAAAGAAAAGGAAAATATTCATTACCTAGTTGGTCTTCTATTATTTTTATTGATATCCTCAATAGCAACAACATAACAACATCAACAGTAACAAAATTCTTTTAGAATTACTTTGATAACAGAAGAGAAGAAGAATACTGTGAGAGAAATGAGCAATGTCAAGCACTGATATGGAAAGGGATCAGATAAAGGAATCTTAATGGAAGAAAATGCATGGGTGAGAAAAACTGGCTTGGGGCTGTGATATATCCAAGGAAGATTATACTAGCTTGAAGGCTTGGCTCTCAGTGTCTCACTCCTTTGTCTTCCTACCTTGTTCTCTACATTTAATTTCATGCTCTCCCTAGAGTTTTCTCTTTCACCTTTCACACTCAGCTAGATCAGTTCTTTTTCTGTCACATCTATTATTTCTTTTCCCCTCTCCTTAGTGGACTCTTGCTCCAGGCCAGATGACTCTAGAGTTGACAAATAACTGACTTATAAACAGACTCTTGGTTAACCCCAGGTTTTTCCTTACAATGATGGCATATTCCAAATTGTGACACCATGGACTTTGAAGACTATGATGTCCTTGGCTTCTATAGATTTTTTCCATATTCTCACAAGGGAGTTGAGGACCAATGTCTTGATCTTCAGGCTCAGACTAGCCAGGTCCCCAGCAAAAAGTGAATCAGTAGTCTTAAATACTGGAGCCCTGGTGCCACAGTGGTGAAGTCCTTGGCTGCTAATCGAAAGATTGTCGATTTGAACCCAGTTAGTGGCTCCACAAGAGAAAAGACTTGGCAATTGGCTCCCATGCAGATTTCAGCCTAGGAAACCCTATGGGGCAGTTCTATTCTGTCCTATAGGGTCACTATGAGTCAGAGTCAACTTGACAGCACACAACAGCAAGAGTCTTAAATACCATCTGTTGGTGATGTCTGATACTAACCTTTGTTGTGATATATCTGGTATCTGGTTTATGGAAGGGAAAAACCCAAACACCATGTACCTCCTTCCCCCTAAATGACTCTCTACTCTTACCTTGTTGATTCAGTTAGAAAAACAAGGTCATTCCCAAGCTTTCCTTTGTTGTTGTTGTTAGGTGCCGTCGAGTCGGTTCAAATTCATAGCAACCCTAGGCACAACAGAATGAAACACTACCCAGTCCTGTGCCATCCTCACAACTGTTGCTATGCTTGAGCCCATTGTTGCAGCCACTGTGTCAGTCTATCTCATTGAGGGTCTTCCTCTTTTTCGCTGACCCTCAGGAGTCTTCCTCCAATCCTGATGCCCCATTCTTCTTCATATAGTCCAGCTTCTCAGACTATTTGCTCAGCATACAGATTGAATAGGTATGGTGAAAGGATACAGCTCTGACACACCTTTCCTGACTTTAAACCATGCAGTATCCCCTTGTTGTGTTTGAACGACTGCCTCTTGATCCAAAGCTTTCCTTTGGGCACTCCAATTCCCAGCTGGAACCTAGTTATGCAAGAGAAACCACTGCCCTCTTCTCTGGAGCTTTAAGACACTGGCAAGCTTTGTTAACTACTTCACATGGGCAAACGGAGGTTGCTCCCTCCTTTCTTAGACCCCTTGTAAAGCCACTGTCTGAGGTCTTGCTATGAAGTACCAATGCCAATGGTCCCTTCATGACTTTGAGAGTTACTCATGACTTGGATTTTCCCTCTTTTATGGATTGAACTGTGTCCTCTCAAAAGATATGTTGAAGTCCTAACCCCCAGTGCCTGTGAATGTGACTTTGTTTGGAAATAGAATCTTTGAAGATGTTATTAGTCATGTTAACATAAGGTCATACCACAGTAGCGTGAGTCCAAATCCACTATGAGTGGTATCTTAATAAAAGAGGAGAGACACACAGAGAGAAGATGGCCATGTGACAACAGAGGCAGAGTTGTAGGAGGCAGAAGTGCAAGGCAAGAAATGCCACAGGTTGCAAGGAGCCACCACAAACTAGAAGAAAGGCATAGAACATATTTTCCCTTAGAGCTCTCAGAAGGAATCAACACGTCCAATACCCTGATTTTGGACTCCTAGCCTCCAGAACTACGAGACAATACATTTTTGTTCTTATAAGCCAACCGGTTTGTGGTACTTTGTTATAGAAAGACTACGAAACTAATACACTTTCTAACTTAATGCCTCTCTCTTTTCCACCTGAACCCCATGTAAATACCACATTACATTTGCCACGGACATGGGCATTGTGCCAGGAGCCCCAAGGCAGCTGGCCCTGACAACTAGGTGAAGGTGGCCTCTTTCCTCTTCCCTGGTTCCTGTTCCCCCTATGCCTTGTCACTGTGTCTCCTGATCCAGTCAGTCCTGAAACGAGGGTATGGGAGTATCAACGTTTCATATATTTCTTTCAAGCTATGAGAACACAGGATTGTGGAGACTTCAGTATAAATATAAATGCATTTCATATACAATGCATTTAAAAATTACTATGCAATTAACATGCCATTCATATACAGTGCAAGTTCCTGGCAATTCTAGTGCACTGCAACACAGTCCTGACACTAGATGTGACACATATCCTCTGAGCACCGATGCAGTCGTCACAAAACTTAAGCACAGAAGTATGGCCCTAGGGCCTTAGGGAAAAATCTGACTGCTGTTATTTAGCACATAATTATTGACTAGTTTGCTATTTGGGTTTCCCAAGTCACAGCTAGAAGTTCAGGGCAGCAGCAAAATACAAGGGAATGGCGGGAGTTTACACTAGAGGTAACGCTGGTGACAAGTGGCAAATGAGAAACTGGCAAGCAGTGAGGAGAGAGCTAAAAGCAAAACTGTGCTGTATGTCGGGGGGTGGGGGGACTTTTAAGAATTAATATCACCACAATATGTGCATTCTTATATGCAATTTCTTCCCACATTTTAATGTTTTGAAAATGAGATTTATCTTGTCAATGAGTTTATTTAATCTTGCTTTACTTTGTTTTTTTCCTGGAAGATTTGCTTTTGTAGCAGGGGTGTTTTCTAATATGAAGTCTTTCAGTTGAGGAACTGTGGCACTACTGTCGTTGTTGTGTGCCATCTGGTTAATTCTGACTCACAGAGACCCTGAGTTATTAATACTGACCCCAAATTATCAAGAAAATTTTAAATTGTGTTCAAAGTTTCTAATGAGGAAGATCTTACAATACTAATACATATTAGAACCCTTCCCATCAGGAGAGGTTTAATCAGTAGTTTTGAAGATTATTAAAACTATAGTTCAGTTATCTGGAAAATTAATTGACTGGATTAGTCAACAACAGTAGAAAAAATGAGGATTTATGCTGAATAAAACCTAGTGCATCAGCATTTGTTCTCTTTTAACAAGTGAAAACACTCTGCAAAATGACCTATATTCTGTTAAAAGCATTTTTGCACAGGCAATTTCTGTTCCTTTCATATTGATTTATAAAAGATTAGCATGTTATATTTAGCTACATAAATATATATTTCTCTGATTCTGGAGTTTATCTTTTGCCTTCTGATTTTAAGTGATTATATACTCGAGAGATGTATCTATACTATACAGATGAATAAGGAATACCACTATAAAGAAGCATCATTATAGAGAAGAAATCAAGGAAGTATATTATTTACCATAATGGGAAGATAGGTCACAGAAGAAGATCTTCTCAGTTGTGAACAATACTTTTTTATTTTAAGTCAAGATAGGAAATATTTTCCAGAGGTTGCACAAACAGACTAAACCACAGAAATAACATTATTTCAGATAAACGATCAATCTCTCTACGGTCCTGGAGGCTTATTTTAAAGGAGCTTTCAGCTGGGGGTACACCAGAAAGTCTGTGATGCATGTAATAGAATCAAGAGCTCCATTACAATCTCAAATTGGTAGCACCTCAGAGAATCTCTGGGCTCACTTTCTTGAGAAGAATATATGAGTCCAAAGTCTCGAATAACTTATCATAGCTCACCCAATTATTAGTATATATAATTGAAAGTGAATTTCATTCCTTGAGCTGACCCATCCTACACGTTCATTTTAAATCCTGATAGTTCATTTACAAATGGTGGAATAAATTCAAAAATAGTGAACCCAAAGACAACAATTTTTTCAGTGAATATGTTTATCATGATTACTATAAAAATTATTGTTGTTGTTAGGTGCCAGCAAGTCAGTTTTGACTCACAATGACCCTATGTACCACAGAATGAAACACTGCCCATTTCTTCACCATCCTCATGATTGTTGTATGTTTAAACCCAGTGTTGCAGCCACCATGTCAAACCATCTTGTTGAGGGACCTCGACCTTTTTAATGACCCTCTATTTTACCAAGCATGATGTCCTTCTCCAGCGACTGATCCCTCCTGATAACAGGTCCAAAGTAGGTGAGATGAAATCTCGCCATCCTCACTTCTAAAGAGCATTCTGGCTGTACTTCTTCCAAGACAGTTTTGTTCATTCTTCTGGCAACTGATTGTATATTCAATATTCTTCACCAACACCATAATACTAAAGCATCAATTCTTCTTCAGTCTTCCTTATTCATTGCCCAGTTTTCGCACACATAGGAGGCGACTGAAAATCACGGCTTGGGTCAGGTGCATCTTAGCCCTTAAAGTGACATTCTTGCTTTTTAACACTTTCAAGAGGTCTTTTGCAGCAGATTTGCCCGATGCAATGTGTCATTTGATTTCTTGACTTCTGCTTCCATGGATGTTGATTGTGGATCCAAGTAAAATGAAATCCTTGCAACTTCAACTTTTCTCCGTTTATCATGATGTTGTTTATTGGTCTGACTGTGAGGATTTTTGTTTTCTTTATGTTGAGGTGTAATCCATACCGAAGGCTGTAGTCTTTGATCTTCATCAGTAAGTGCTTCAAGTCCTCTGCACACTCAGCAAGAAAGGTTATGTTATCTGCATATCACAGGTTTTTTATCACATTCTTCGTCCAATCCTGATGCCCCGTTTTTCTTCATAAAGTCCAGCTTCTCAGATTATTTCCTCAGCATACAGATTGAATAGGTATGGTGAAAGGATACAACCCTGATGTACACCCTTCCTGATTTTAAATCACCCAGTATTCCCTTGTTCTGTTTGAACTGCCTCTTGATCTATGTACAGGTTCCTCATGAGCACAATTAAGCGTTCTGAAATTTCTGTTCTTTGCACTGTTATCCATAATTTGTTATGATCCACACAGTTGAATGCCTTGCATAGTCAATAAAATACAGGTAAACATCTTTCTGGTATTCTCTGCTTTCAGCCAAGATCCATCTGACATCAGCAATGATATCCCTCATTCCATGTCCTCTTCTGAATCTG
>NW_004444034.1:2578662-2580563 GCF_000243295.1 Trichechus manatus latirostris
GTGTCCATCAACCAGCTCCTAACCCTCTCTGCCTTCTCATCTCACCTCTGGACAGAAGCTGTCCATATAGTCTCATGTATCTACTTGAGCTAAGAAGCACCCCCTTCACGAGTACCATTGTACTTCCCACAGTCCAGGCCAATCTTTGTCTAAAGAGTTTTTAATTTTAGTTTGGGAATGGTTTTAGTTCTGGGTTGACAGACAGTTGCGGGCCATGATTTCTGGGCTTCCTCCAGTCTCAGTCAGACCATTAAGTCCGGTCTGTTTACTAGAATTTGAGTTCTGCACCTCACCCTTCCCCCGCTCCATCTAGGACACTCTGTTGTGTTCCCTGTTAGGGCGGTCATTGGTGGTAGCCTGGCACCATCCAGTTCTTCTGGTCTCAGGCTGATGAAGTCTCTGGTCTATGTGGCCCTTTCTGTCTCTTGGGCTAATACTTTCCCTGTCTCTTTGGTGTTCTTCATTCTCATCTACTCCAGGTGGTTGGGACAAATTGATGCTTCTTAGATGGCGACTTGCTAGCTCTTAAGACCCCAGATGCCACTCAACAAAGTAGAATGCAGAACATTTTCTTAATAAATTTTGATATGCCAATTGACCTAGATGTCCCCTGAAAGCATGGTCCCCAGACACTAACCCCAGCTACTCTGTCAGTCAAAATGTTTGATTGTATTCTGGAAACTTCTTAGCTTTGGTTTAGTCCAGTTGTGCTGACTTCCCCTGTAGTGTGTGCTGGCCTTCCCTTCACCTAAGATGATTCTTGTCTATTATCTAGTTAGTGAATAACACTCACCATCCCTCCCCACCCTTGTAACCATCAAAGAATGTTTTCTTCTGTGTTTAACTCTTTTCTTGGGTTCTTACAATAGTGGTCTTATACAATATTTGTCCTTCTGTGACTGACTAATTTCAGTCACCATAATTCCTCCAGATTCCTCCATGTTATAAGATGTTTCACAGCTTCATCGTTGGTCTTATGATTGTGTAGTATTCCATTGTGTCAATATACCATAATTTATTCATTCGTACTTTGATGGGCACCTACGTTGTTTCCATCTTTTTGTATTGTGAAAGGTGTTCCAATGAACATGGGTGTGCATATATCTATTTGTGTGACAGTTTTTATTTCTCTAAGATATATTCCAAGGAGCAGGATTTCTGGATCATATGGTACTTCTATTTCTAGCTTTTTGAGGAAGTGCCAAATCGATTTCCAAAGTGGCTGTACCAGTTTACACTCCCACCAACAGTGTATAAGTGTTCCAGTCTCTCCACAGCCTCTCCAACATTTATTTATTTATTTTTGGGTTAATGCTAGCCTTTTTGGGGTGAGATGGTATCTCATTGTAGTTTTGATTTGCATTTTTCTAATGGCTAATGATCATGAGCATTGCTTCATGTGTCTGTTAGCCACCTGAATGTCTTCTTTGATGAAGTACCTGTTTATATCCTTTGCCTATTTTTTAATTGGGTTATTTGTCTTTTTGTTGTTGAGGTTTTGCAGTACCTTGTAGATTTTAGAGATTAGATGCTGATCAGATTTGTCGTAGCCAAAATTTTTTTCCCAATCTGTAGGTTGTCTTTTTACTCTTTTGGTAAAGTCTTTTGATGAGCATAAGTGTTTGATTTTTAGGAGCTCACAGTTGTCTAGTCTCTCTTCTGGTGCTTGTGCATTGTTACTTATGGTTCGTATTATGTTTATGCCATGTATTAGGGCTCCTAGCATTGTCCCTATTTTTTCTTCCATTATCTTTATCGCTTTCAATTTTATATTTAGGTATCTAATCCATTTTGAGTTATTTTGTTCATGGTGTGAGGTATGGGTCTTGTTTCAGCTTTTTGCAGATGGATATCCAGTTATGCCAGCACCATTTGTTAAAGAGACTGTCTTTTCCCCAATT
>NW_004444034.1:2580663-2584340 GCF_000243295.1 Trichechus manatus latirostris
TGAGGTATGGGTCTTGTTTCAGCTTTTTGCAGATGGATATCCAGTTATGCCAGCACCATTTGTTAAAGAGACTGTCTTTTCCCCAATTAACGGATTTTGGGCCTTTGTCAAATATTAGCTGCTCACAGGTGGATGAATTTATGTCTGGATTATCAGTTCTGTTCCATTGATCTATGTATCTGTTGTTGTACCAGTACTATGTCGTTTTGACTACCGTGGTGGTATAACAGATTCTAAAATCAGGTAATATGAGGCCTCCTACTCTGTTCTTCTTCTTCAGTAATGCTTTACTTATCCAGGGCCTCTTCCTTTTCCATATGAAGTTGGTGATTTGTTTCTCCATCTCATTAAAAAATTCCGGTGGAATTTGGATGGGGATTGCATTGTATCTGTAGATCCTTTTGGGTAGAGTCGACATTTTCACAATGTTGAGTCTTCCTATCCATGAGCAAGGTATGTTTTTCCACTTACTCAGTTCTCTTTTGGTTTCTTGCACTAGTGTCTTGTAGTTTTCATTGTATAGGTCTTTTATGTCTCTGGTTAGATTTACTCCTAAGTATTATATCTTCTTGGGGGCTATTGTAAAAGGTAGTGATTTGGTGATTTCTTCCTTGAAGTTCTCTTTGTTGGTGTAAAGGAATCCAACTGATTTTTGTATGTTTATCTTGTATCTTGAAACTTTGCTGAAATCTTCTATTAGTTACAGTAGTTTTCTTGTGGATGGTCTCCGGTTTTTTAATTCTTTTGATCAATTTTTTCCATGAATATTTTTAAAATGAAACTTTTTTTTAAATATGAGAGAAAATTCTTCAGACCAGTGGGATGTGATGAGTGAAGAAAACTAAATTACAGGACATTCATACTTATACCTATATGTACACATCATCTGATTGAAGCAATTTTTAAATGATTATCACTCCATTATGCTGTATTAGGCATCCATCCATAATTAAACAGACATAATCCCTGGCTGCTATAAAGTCTGTACCTTAAATGACTTGCCGTCAAGTGGATATTGCAAGGGAACCTACATAATGTATTTGAACCACATGTAAGCAATGAGGCATGCTCATTTAGCCATTTCTTTCAGAAACAAGAGTTTTCTGGAGATGATGGTATTAGGAGGCTTGGACACATGCTGGAAACATGCTCCTTTTCAAAGCCCTACTTGTTATGCTTTGTTAAGTTCCAATATGTTTAAATGATTCATAAAGGAAAAGCTGATTGATAATGTTAGCAGGGAAGTTTTCTTTCCCATATCTCAGTTTTCTAGGAGAAAAGATATACCCTGAACTGATCAAGAAGCTTGCCCCACCCTGACTTCTCCCAGTGGAAGTGAAATGGGTTGCATGATCTCTGTGTTTGGGAAAGGACCAGAGCATCTGTAGCTCAGCTTATGCCACTGCTTTTCTCTTTGAGACCTGCCTGCAGAGGTCACGTGTTCTGACTATCTCGGCCATGTCTTGTGCTTGTGGGGAGAGCCTGGCCCTGGAAGTGAGGTCTCTGCTTGCTGGGCACAAACTGAGATGTCAGTAACTTGCCCACAGATGAACAGTAAATACTCTGGTGTTAGCTTCATCAGTAATAAAGAAAGAATTTAGATCTTACCTCTACATGACATCCCCTCCCCTTTATATTTTTAAATTTTTGTTCTTTTTATTATTACTATTAACAATAATGATGAAGATTATTAAGGCATAATTTATACACGACAAAATTTCCCTTTCCAGTGTACATCTCTGTGAGTTTTTACAAAGACATGCCGTAGTAGTTGTTGTTGTTCGGTGCTGTCCAGTCAGCCCCTGACTCATGGTGACCCATGTGTTACAGAGTAGAACTGCTCCATTGAGCTTTCATGGTTGTAAGCTTTACGAAAGCAGTTCACAAGGCCTTTCTTCCACGAAGCTGCTGGGTGGGTTCAAACCACCAACCTATCGGTTAGCAGTGATTGCAGACTGCTTTCGTCACCCAGGTTCCTCATGCAGTAGTAACTACTGTTAAAGTCAATAGCTAAAACAGTTGAATCATTTCTCAAAACTCCTGTGTCTCTTTGTAGTCAACCTCTCTTCCCACCCTTGTCCCCGGCAACCATGGATCTGTTTTCTGCCTCTGTGGTTTTGCCTTTCCCAGAATGTCATATAAAGTGAATCATATCAGTGGAATTATACCTTTTTTAGTGTACAATTTCCAATGCTTAATTATGTTGAATACCTTTCATATGCTAATTTGCCACATGTATATTGTCTTAAACCCATTGCTGATGTAAATTCTGAATCATAGCAACCTGATAGGACAGAGTACAACTTCCCTACAGGGTTTCCTATGCTGAAATCTTTATGGGAGAACATCACCAGGTCTTTTCTCCTTCGGAGTGGCTGGTAAGTTCCAACCACTGACGCTTTCAGTTAGCAAAGTACTTAACCATTGTGCAACCAGGGCTCCTCAGTTGCGAGGATGGCGTAGGACAGGGCAGTGTTCCATTGTGTTATACATGGTCACTATGAGTCGGAACCAACTAGATGGCATCTAACAACAACAATAACATATTGTCTTAGATTCTCAGTGCTGCTATAAGAAAAATACCACAAGTGGGTGGCACTGACAAACAGAAATTTATTTTCTCAGAGTTTAGGAGGTTAGAAGTCTGAATTCAGAGTGCTGGCTATAAAGGAAGGCTCTCTGTGTCCGCCCTAAGGGAAAATCCTATCTCAGTTTCTCTAAAGTCTTCTTCGCATTCCTACACAATCTCCACCAGGCATTTATATTTTCTTCATTCCTGTTTGCTTACTTCAGTGCATAATCTGTTCCTTTTATATCTTAAAAGTAATTGTCTGACCTCATAGCCGCACCGGTGGATACCTGGGAACTTTGCTGTTCTTTTCCCTTTCCTATTTTTATTTATTCATTCTTTTCTTTTCTTTTTTTGTTCCTCTTCCCCTTTTTGTTTTTCTCTATTTCATGTTGTCTCATCTCTCCACTCCAACGGCAAGCTCCTCTAGCATTCTTTTTTGTTTGTTTGTATGTTTTTGACTCCTGTTTGTCTCTCCTCTCTCCCATATCCATCTTAGATCCACACATAACAATCTCCTCGCTGCATCCTGCCTACCTGCACCGTGCACTTGGCATCGCACCACCTAGCAACGCAGGCGTGGCCAGCAGGAACCTGCCCTGCACTGATTGCCAGCCTGCCCTGGTGGCTGTAGTAGATGCCACAGACAACCTGTCCCAGTGACTCCACTTCAGATGGCCCTGCCCTGCTGTACCACATCTGGGTGACTGACACTGCCAATTGGAGAGGGAGGTGAGGGGTATTGTGCCCACGGACGAGCAGACAGAAAAGAGCACGCAGCCCAACTGCTCAGACATAGCCAAAATAAGAAAAAAGGGACGAAACAAACAAATCGACAATCAATAAATGAGAAAAATAACCACTGAATGCCCCGAAGACAGCAGACAATATCAAAGCATTTACAAAAACAGGACAGGATGGTTCCTGTAGGCATCCAAAAATAAAACACCAGATGACTCTCCTGTGGAAGAAAATGCACTAGAAGTACCTGATAGGTAATTCAAATCTCTCATACTCAGAATTCTCCAAGAGCTGAAGCAAAAAGCAGACAAAAATGAGGAAAAAATAGACAAATTCATGGAAAATACAGACAAAAAAATTGGAAGAA
>NW_004444034.1:2589890-2647990 GCF_000243295.1 Trichechus manatus latirostris
GGGGCGGGCGTGCAATTCAATCCCTAACATACATCTTCTTTGATGAAATCTCTGATCAAATTTTTTGCTTATTGTTTAACTGGGTGTTTGTTTTCTTATTTTTGAGTATTGAAAATTCTTCATATAGTCTATAAGTCCTTTATCAGATATATGCTTTGAAAATATTTTCTCTCTTTTTGTTTTTTTTCGTACCTGTGTTTTGAGATGAACAGAGGGTTAAATTTCGACAAAGTTCAAGTGAGTATGGTTTTCTTTTATGGATTACATGTTTCTTATCTTATCTAAGAAATACTTGCCTAAACAAAGATCGCAAAGAAAATTTTCTGTCTACTTCTAGCAGTTTTATAGTTTTAGGTTTTTCATTTAGGTCTATGATTCATTTTGATTTATTTTCTTTTATATGGTGCGAACCATGCACCTACATTGACACTATACAAAACTGGACAAGTGGTAGTTTCTTAAAAGATACTTGCAGTGGGGAATCTGAAATCCTATTAACGAACTTTTTTCATTCTTTGTTACATTAAAATCCATTGGTTTATCTTCAGTTTGCATGGACCTTTTACCCATGTAGGATTTTGTAAAATCATATATTGGTCATTTAGAAAATATTGGCTCACTGAGCTCTGTAGATTTTCCAAATGTTGGTGCACTTCATTATACAATATTTTTTTAAAAATTGTTGAAATTATCAAGAATCTCACCAAAAATTGTTTACATATTTAGAAGCTGTCAAGCTCCTCGTGGTGGATAAAAATTTTCCAAAATTCTATTTTTTGCTTAAAAGTTCAAACATTATCATTGGCAACAAATATTGTCAGTTTTTTGCCTTGAAGTGATAGGCACTTTTTCTCATTTTCAAGAAAATGTCTGCCAAATAGCTACATTTGTATAACCATAGTTTGTCAGTAGTTCTTTCAAGTAAATACCATGTTCAATGAAAAAAGTGGCTAGTTCAGTTTACAACTCAATCACACAAACGCTTTTCCTTCGAGACAAGCAACACACTTCATCAGGCAATAGAAGTAATCTATGCAGGCTTCTTACGTTGTTACACAGAATATTAAAAAAGATACGGCCTCAAAGATTAAGCTTTAATAAAATTAATAATTTTTACTTGGTGATCAAGGATATTCTTCAGAAAACTGGTTTCTTTTTCTTTTCTGTGAATGCATGTTGGTAAAGAACACAATTGCTACTACTACAGTTTAGTGCCACTGCCTTTATTCGTGTTAAAGTTCCAGCACTTTAACTCACATTGCTTTTGTACCTTCAGTGCATATGTCAAACCCGTGCAAAAGGTAAATAGCGTCTTAGCATTATAAAGAAAACAAGTTGTACTTCACAGACCCCCTGAAAGGGTATTGGAGACTCCCAGGAGTTTGTGGACCACACTTTGAGAACCACTGAGGTAGGACATTGAAAAATCTAGGAGAGTTAAGAGAGAAGTGGCACAGGCTTTAGAAACAAGGACTGAAGCTTCATGTCAGGATTCCACTGAAACAAATATAGATGAGGAAGAACCTTTCTTGGGTGGCAAGTTCCACAGGCCTAAGCAATTCCCTAGCAGAAGTCACGGGAAGCAGCCCTGGTGGCACAAGACTGAAAATGCCTGTTTGTAAGAGAGAGCAGAGCCAGACCACTAGACAGAGCACACAGTCAATGCAGAAGCAGGGTGCCAGAAACTGAGGGCTCAAAGCAGAAATGGAAGGTAGGAAGATTTCAGAAGGTGAGAGAAATATCTTAGAGCTGACCTGGTGATTAGGGCTCCAGCATTGCAGTGAGGCGGCAGTACTGCAAATGCCATTCAGAGAGAGGAGACAGTTTGCATGGATGAATTTATTATTTTATCACAAGTATGATGATTGTGCACACATCAAATAATATATGATGGAGAAATAGGAATTTTACACACCTAAGAAAATGCATAGTGAAAGGGTTAGAGAGCAGATCCTCCCAGTTAGCAGCAGACTGAGGCGGTCTCTATTTAATGGAGGCCAAGAAAATTGTGCCACCATCATCCCTGACGTTTGAGTCCAGTTTTAAACAAAAAGCTTAACAAATGAAGTTGTCTTAATTCTTTACAGAAAAATAACTTTGCGGTTTAAATCTAGATGACTTAAGCACAGAAATATTTTGGGATTTAAAGATCATATCTCTGTTATAGGCCAATGGCAGATATTTATACCCTGATACTGAGGTCCTTAATACTGTGGTGTTCACAGAAGAAACTAATCCTTCTGCCCCTGAAATAGATTCTGAATAAACGTATAACTCAGTATGTCTCACAATGGTGACAGGTTGAGCAGTGGAGAAAATACTGGCATTAACCCCCTCTTCAATATGTACTAGGCACTGTGTATACTTTAAAACGTTTAGTCACTCCAATAACCCCATGAGATCAGTGCAGAATTTCCTAGATGAGGAAACTCAGGTTTAGAGAGGTTATGTAGCCCAAGTAGACACTTGGCATAGGAGCTAGAATTAATCCCAGGTCTGTCAGACTCCAAACTCATATAGATTTTCCACCATCTCACCAGTATTTATTGATATTTTTTGTTTTAGCAAAACAGTATTTTTCAAAAAAAACTTTATGCAGAACAACAAAATATTAAAACACCTCATATAAAGCCTCAGCATCCATGAAGTTCTAATAAAATATTTGAGGAACCTGAAAAGCACTTCCAAAGGGCTCTCCAGACAGAAAACAGCTGTCCTGCAGCTGCTTTCCATCACCTGCCATCTCTTGTCTGATGTCACTACTTTGCTTTTTTGCCTCTTTTGTTTTTTTTCCCCCCACCAGTGCCTAACCTTGTTTAGGCCACTGCATGGAGCTTTTCCAATTTATATCCAAGCTGAAGGAACTGCCTTCTGGTTATATCTACCTTTTGTAGCTTTGACTGCATATGAGTAGAAAGGTCTTTGTTAGCAGAGGAAACAAGCCTTCTTTTTGTTATCCAAACTGGAACACAAGAGTGGCTTTCCACCCCATCTGACTCAGAATAAAATTGGTTGCACTGTTAGAAGGATTTGAATGGAGAATTTTACCTAGAAGGAGAATTTAACATTTGTGGAACACCTTCTGTATGTCACATACTGAACTGTACAACATCCATATATACAGTATGAGTTACACTATGCTGGTTGCTCTTTATATCATGCCAGGCCTCAGCTTCAGATCTTAGAAGAAGATTGCACTGGGTTGTTTTGCGTTAAAATGCATCTTAAAATGTTTTCAGCGTGAAGGTATAAAATGGTTAAAAATAGGAAGAAATATGTGAGCCGGTTGGCATTTTAGAAGGATCACTTTGTCAAGACTTAAAAATAATAATTAAAGGTAGATAAGGCTAGAGGCAAGGAAGATACTTAAGAGTTAGAAAAAAAAAGAGATAAGATTTGAGGAGTCAGCCTCAACAGTTCAACAAAAATGCAGAAGAAGTTAAGTTAGTAGTGAGAAAGTTAGGAGAGGAAGTAACTCTCCTGTCGGTCTTGATGTAGGAAATAAGGAAAAAATAATCCAATAAGACTTCCTAGTGTTCTAGCTAGCGATGTGGTGGCTCTTGGTTCCACCAACCCTGATAGGAAATACAGAAGGAAAAGCATATGCTGGGTCAGAACCTCCAAAACAATGTTACATAACAGGGAAAAACACATATAATGTATCTTTTTGTCTATACTGTTCTTTGATTCTGGGCGTAAACAGATATACTTTTTATTCATAGTTTAAAAGCTTTCTTTTTTTCTTTTCAGAAATGGGTGTTAAATATTATCAAGTACTTACCACCAGCAGAGTATGAAAAGGTCTTTTCACTGCACCCGTGTCAAAACTGGATATTATTATTTCTCAAACTGATACTTGCATCTTTAATTTTTATGATATGCATTAATAAGATTATGACTATGATACAAGGTAAGGATCTAGCTTCCTTCATTTTAAATAGTTAAATGGTTTTTCCAGAGTCCATAAATAAGTAAATCTCCTTTTTTATACTCAGTTAAAATTCTACCTTTATCCTATATTGTTATTACACAGTTTTAGAACTTAGTACTTTTTCCATGGGTATCTCTCTCTTACATCAGTACCATGGTATTTTAATTAGGGTGGCTTTATGCTAGGTTTAAATATATGCTTTTGGTAGTTGTCATGGATTGAACTGTGTCCCCCAAAAATATGTGTCAACTTGGCCGGGCCAGTATTGTGTGATTGATCACCATTTTGTCATCTGATGTGATTTTCCTATGTGTTGTAAATCCTACCTGTATGACGTTAATGAGGAAGGATTAGAGGCAGTTATGTTAATGAAGCAGGATTCGATCTACAAGATTAGATTGTTTTCACCATGGATGAATCTGGAGGGCATTATGCTGAGTGAAATTAGTCGCAAAAGGACAAATATTGTATGAGACCACTATTATAAGAACTCAAGAAAAAGTTTTAACACAGAAGAAAACATTCTTTGATGGTTATGAAGGTAGGGAGGGAGGGAGAGTGGAATTCACTAACTAGATAGTAGATAAGAATTATCTTAGGTGAAGGGAAGGACAGCACACAATACAAGGGAAGTCAGTACAACTGGACTAAAGTAAAAGCTAAGAAGTTTCCTGAACGCAACCAAACACTTTGAGGGACAGAGTACCTGGGGTTGGTGTCTGGGGACCATGGTTTCGGGGGACATCTAGGTCAATTGGCATAACAAAGTTTATTAAGAGAATGTTCTGCATCCCACTTTGGTGAGTGGCGTCTGGGGTCTTAAAAGCTTGCGAGCAGCTGTCTAAAATGCATCAACTGGTCCCAACCCACTTGGAGCAAAGAAGAATGAAGAACACCAAAGACACAAGGACAATATTAGCCCAGGAAACAAAAGGGCCACATAAACCAGAGAATCCATCAGCCTGAGACCAGAAGAACTGGATGGTGCCCGGCTACCACCAATGACTGCCCTAACAGGGAACACAACAGAGAGTCCCTGACTGAGCAGGCAAAAAGTGCAGAGCAGAACTCAAATTCACACAAAAAGACCAGACTTAATGGTTTGACCAAGACTGAAGGAACCGCAAAAGCGATGGCCCCCAGATGCTCTGTTAACCCAGAATGAAAAACATTCCTGAAGCCCACCCTTCCGATAAAGATTAAACTGGACTATAAAACATAAAATAATACTCGTGAAGAGTATACTTCTTACTTAGTTCAAGCAGATACACGAGACCAAATGGTCGACTCCTGTCTGGAGGCAGGATGAGAAGGCAGGAAGGGACAGAAACTAGTTGAATGGACACGGAACCCCGAGGTGGGAAGGGGAAATGTGCTGTCACATTATAGGCATTGCAACTAATGTCACATAACGATATGTGTATAAATTTTTGCATGAGAGATTAACTTGAGCTGTAAACTTTCACTAAAGCATAATAAAAAATGGGTATTAAATATTATTAAGTACTTTCATTGAATTAATTGATGTAATTATATAACTTAACCTCATATTAAAAATTTCCTGATATTGATCTAACCTTACATTCTTGGGATAAACTTTATGTGATCTTGATAAATTATGAATTCTTTAAAAATACAATTAGATTACATTTGATAAGGCTTTACAGATATTTTTAGTGTGACTACTCGTGGTTAAGAGCTAGGCTGCTAACCAAAAGGTCGGCAGTTTGAATATACCAGCCGCTCCTTGGAAACCTATGGGGCAGTTTTCCTCTGTCCTGTAGAGTCACTGTGAGTCGGAATCAACTCAACAGCAATGAGTGTTTTTTTTTTTTTTTGGTATTCATAAGTGGAGGGTAGTGGTGGTTCAGTAGTGGAATTCCTGCCTTCCATGCTGGAGACCCTGGTTCGATTCCTGGCCAACGCACCTCAAGCACAGCCACCACTGTCTGTCACTGGAGGCTTGTGTGTTGCTATGATGCTGAACAAGTTTCAGCAGAGCTTCCAGATGAAGATGGACTTGGATGGAAGACCTAGTGATCTACTTTTGAAAATTTAGCTAATGAAAACCCTACAGAGCACAACAGTCTGATCCCATTATACATGGTGCTGCCAGGTGTCAGAGGTCAACTGAAGTGCAGCTAACAATTACAGGTAAGAACAAAACAAACAAAAAAACAAACAAATTCACCGCCTTTGAGTCATTCCAACTCATAGTGACCCTATAGGACAAAGAAGAACTGCCCCGTAGAGTTTCCAAGGAGCACCTGGCAGATTTGAACTGCCAACCGTTTGGTTAGCAGCCATAGCACTTAACCACTACACCACCAGGGTTTCCACAATTACAGGTAGTCCTCGATTTATGATGGGGTTCTGTTCCAATGACGCTGTCATGAATTGCTTCTGACATAAGATGAGTATCTCTCTTTTTTTTTTTTAGTTTTCATTATTATTGCTTTTTATTATCAATGTCTTTATAAACCCTATCTTTATTTGTCTGAGAGTTGGCTGAGAATGATAGCATCAGCAAATTACGTACTGCAACATTGCATGTAGTACACATTACTAACGACACACACAAAAAAAACTGCGTTGCCCGTTGAGTTGATTCCAACTCATTACTAATGATAAGATGTACAAAAAAAAAGAATGAAAGGAAAAAGGATGGTCATAAGCGCAGTTTGCGGTAACTTGAATACTTCCTAAGTCGCGGACTACCTGTGTTCATAAGTAGGGCAGTTTCTTTTCGTCTGTGTTTCAGTTTTGTAGGTTTGGGAATTTGAGCTCTGTCTTCCTCATAAAATAAGACATGCTGTTCTTTGAAAACAAAAAATAATTTACCAGTACGACTCTCTGGACCTCAACATTTTTTGAGAAATATTTCTTGAATTATTTTCTAAATTTCTTGCCTGATTATTGTTCATTCTACTTTTTGTATCAATTTGATAAATGTATATTTCATAAAAACATATCTTTTCAGTTGAAAATGTCCGATTCTTCTTCAAGACTTAACTTCTTCTTTGATTGACAGGAATACTGCTAGCCCTTCCTTCTTGTTCATGTTTCACTGCAATGGAATTTCCTAATTTGTTTATAGATTTTTAGGCATTTTTAATTAGTTGTATCTCTTGTAAAGAAAAGATTAGATTAAAAACAAAATTTAAAAATCTGAGCTATCTTAACCTTTTAAGTAGGGAGTTTAAAATGCTTATATTTACTGTCAAAACTGTGAAACTTGATCTAACTTCTCTATCTTTGTTTTGTGTTTTAAAAAATTCTTTAGTTCCAAATTTCTGTTTTGGCTTTTTTTGAACAGAGTTTTATTTACTATTTTGTTCTACAGTAATCTGGAAATTATACAGCATTTAAAAAAATGACTAATTGTTAACTTATTATGTTAATAAACCTTATTAAATAAATATTTATTTAACTGTAAAATTTGGAAAAGAAAGCAACAACGAGCATTCCATTTATGGAAGATGAAGAGTTGAACTACGTTGTCTTCTCTAATCCATTTCTTTCATTTTGGTCTTAATTTATTTTGGAAGCAGAAACTTCATTTAAGAAAATTATCTTTACTTTCTTGATTTGTTTGACTACTTTCATTTCCAGAGTTAGAGCAATCATTTAGTCCTCATGAGCATCAACCGATACCTCCCATATCTGTTACTCTCTGATTCCAACCTATCTTATCCTGGTGAGGAGGACTGAGGGTGGGGGAAAGGCCCACCTAGCCAATGCTGTCCTAGGCTGGCCAAAGTCAAGGTGTTCATTAGCAGTTGCAGGAGTCTACTGAGTCAGTGGCTTTGTTGCAAGGCTGCGAAGACAACCCAGCGAAGGGTATCTGAGTGAGCTGCCAAGATTCATATCCTGAAAGGCAAAACAATCAGGAGACTAGAAAGTGTGTAAGGAGGAGAACTTTCCCAGATAAATCTCTTAGCTGGGGATGTTTCTATGTGGCACATACTTGGTGAGGACTGACTGACTTTCTGAACGGGGCGAAAGAAATACAGTTCTCTATTAAAGAGTGCATTTGTGCTACGCAGCCACTTCACTGAGTTTTAATTTCCACTTATCTTGATCATTTCTTGGGAAACTTTCTCTGGATGTTCTCCAACCTCAAATTGGTCCCTTCCTACTCCCACCATCTCCATCCCCATAGACATCAGGTGAATCATTAGTTCTTCCATGCATTGTGGGTTATATATACCTTTATTGCAGTAAACAAACGAAATTCCATAATTGTTTACATTTCTGTCACTCCTACCAGACCGTGACTCTGCCAGAGTTGGAGGTAATATTCTGTTTGTAACCCCAGTGGCTGGCACAGGGTTGGGGCTCAACAAGTGGTGCTGTATTGAAAGCCATTACTGAGAAAAAGCTTGTAGAGAGAATAGAGGAGAAAATGCTTGCACACCTAGAGGAGAAGAGAAGCTATTAAAGATAAAGCAAAGAGCCTGGAAAGGTAACAGGAGAAACAGCATAGTGTAGGGTCACAGGAATAAAGAGAGGAAAAGACTTAGAGCTGATAACCCAAAGGGTAAAATGGTGAGTACTTCAGGTCAATGGAGACTAAAGGAATGCCACTGGACTTTGTGTCCAGTGGGATGGTCACTCACCACTGCTCAAATAGCAGATCAACTAGAGCGATGGCGGCAGAGCCCAAACTGCAAAGATACAGTGAGTGGGAGAAGAGGAGAGGAACAAGGAGTAGAGAGTCTACCTTTGAGAGTGGGTTGGTTAGAAAAAAGAGAAATTCTGAGTCAGTAGGTTATGGAAATTATGAGGTTGAGAATTATTTGGTTCTAGATAAAGAATAGCTCTGTATGTTTACAGGCAAAACAAAAGGGGCTAAAAAGAGAAAGAATAGAATTATAAGAAAAATGAATAGCTGATGTGAGATTTTAGAGCTGGAAAGGAGGAGATAAGATTAAACAAATGTGAGTAGAGGATGAACAAAAGATCAAAGGAAAAGCACATTGTATTCTGATAGGAAAGAAGGAAAGATTTATAAGCCAAAATAAAGATAAATAGGGAAGTAGAAACTTTCTTCTTGTTTTTAGGTAGAAAGAAATGTATGAGACCTGGCATCTAGTGGCATCTACTGCAATAAATTACAGGTGAAGTCAACTCCTAGAGTGGAGTAGTTGGGGTCAAACTGGTAGCTGAGGAATGTGGAGATTAGAACAGCAGGAAGGTTATAAGGAAACAAAGAGAAAAGAATTAGAAAATTGAGAAGCACTCTGGCTATACTTCTTCCAAGACAGATTTGTTTGTTCTTCTGGCAGTGCATGGTATATTCAATATTCTTCACCAGCACCATAATTCAAAGGAACCAGTTCTTCTTCAGTCTTCCTTATTCATCGTCCAGCTTTCAAATGCATATGGAGTGATTGAAAATATCATGACTTGGGTCAGACACACCTTGGCCCTCAAAGTGACATCTTTACTTTTCAACGCTTAAAAGAGGTCTTTTGCAGGAGATTTGCTCAACGTAATACGTCATTTGATTTCTTGACTGCTGCTTCCACGGGTTTTGATTGTGGATCCAAGTAAAATGAAATCCTTGACAACTTCAATCTTTTCTCTGTTTATCACGATGTTGCTTATTAGTCCAGTTGTGAGGATTTTTGTTTTCTTTATGTTGAGGTGTAATCCATACTAAAGGCTGTAGTCTTTGATTTTCATCGGTAAAAGCTTCATCTGCGTATCTCAGGTTGTTAATGAGTCTTCCACCAATCCTGATGCCCCATTCTTCTTCATATAGTCCAGCATCTTGAATTATTTGCTCAGCTTATAGACTGAATAAGTATGGTGAAAGGATACAACCCTGATGCACACCTTTCCTGATTTTAAACCGGGCACTATCCCCTTGTTCTGTTCAAACAACAGCCTCTTTATCTATGTATAGGTTCCGCATGAGCACAATTAAATGTTGTGGAATTTGCATTCTTCACAATGTTATCCACAATTTGTTAAGATCCACATAGTCAAGTGCCTTTGTACAGCCAATAAAACACAGGTTAAATATCTTTCTGGTATTCTCTGCTTTCAGTCAAGATCCATCTGACATTAGCAATGATATCCCTTGCTCCATGTCCTCTTCTGACTCTGGCTTGAATTTCTGGCAGTTGCCAGAAATTGTCTATGTACTGCTGCAACTCCTTTTGAATGATCCTCAGCAAAATTTTACTTGCGTGTGATATTAATGATATTGTCCGATAATTTCCGCATTCTGTTGGATCACCTTTCTTTGGAATGGCCACAAATATGGATATCTTTCAGTCAGTTGGCCAGGTAAATGTCTTCCAAATTTCTTGGCACAGATGAGCAAGCACCACCAGCACTGCATTTGTTTGTTGAAACATCTTAATTGGTATTCCATTAATTCCTGGAGCCTTCTTTTTCACCAGGAGCCCTGGTGGTGCAGTGGTTAAGAGTTCAGGCTGCTAACCAAAAGGTTGGCTGTTCAAATCCACCAGCCACTCTTTGGAAATCCTATGGGGGCAGTTCTACTCTGTCCTGTAGGGTCACTATGAGTCAGAATTGACTTGAAGGCAACAAATTTGGTTTTGGTTTGTTTTTCCCCAATGCCTTCAGCATAGCTTGGGCTTCTTCCTTCAGTACCATCTTGATCATATGGTACCTTCTGAAATAGTTGAATGTCAACCAATTCTTTTTGTTACAGTTACTCTGTGTAGTTCTTCCACCTTCTTTTGATGCTTCCTGTGTCGTTCAATTTTTTGCCCATAGAATCCTTCAATATTGCAATTTGATGCTTGAATTTTTTCTTCAGTTCTTTCAGCTTAAGAAATGCCAAGCGTGTTCTTCTCTTTTGGTTTTCTAATTCCAGGTCTTTGCATATTTCATTCTAATACTTTGTCTTCTCAAGTTGCCCTTTGAAATCTCCTATTCAGCTCTTTTACTTCATCATTTCTTCTTTCACTTTTGCTACTCTATATTCAAGAGCAAGTTTCAGAGTCTCTTCTGACATTCATTTTGGTCTTTTCTTTCTTTCCTGTCTTTTTAATGACCTTTTGCTTTCTTCATGTATGAAGTCCTTGATGTCATCCCACAACTCCTCTGGTCTTCTGTCATTAGTGATCAATACATCAAATCTATTCCTGAGATGGTCTCCAAATGTAGCTATTTCTTCTCATTTTGAGTCATTCCACATCAGCAAATGAAGGTCCCAAAAGCTTTACTCCATCCATGTCATTAAGGTTGAAGTTTTTGAGGCAGCTCTTCCTCAGTTATATTTTGAGTGCCTTCCAAGATGAGGGGCTCATCTTCTGGCACTATATAAGACAGTGTTCTGCTGCTAGTCATAAGATGTTCACTGTTCAATTTTTTCAGAAGTAGACTGCCAGGTCCTTCTTCCTAGTCTGTCTTAGTCTGGAAGCTCCACTGAAACTTGCCCACCATGGGTGAACCTGCTGGTATTTGAAATATTGGTGGCATAGCTTCCAGCATCATAGCAACATGCAAGCCACCACAGTAGGACAAACTGACAGATGTCTGGTGGGGAAATAGTGTAGATGTTAGGAAATGGAAGCGATAACAGATTAAGAGCTTGTGGTCAGAAATAGCAAGTGCTGGGTGTTTAGTCACCCCTTTAAGCTGATTAAATATTTATGAGTTTATTTTAATAAAGCATTTTCCAGGCAATTTCTCCTTTTTTGCCACAGCACAGTTCTAGCAGTAATACTGGAAAACAAAAATTGAACAGAAATATTTTTATCTTCTTTTTGTTGACTTTTTCCTTACTGAATAGCATACAGAAACCCTCTCTCACCAATAGATGACTGTCCTGCATTTATAATGGCATATGTTATTTCATTTCATGTGGGTCAAGTAGATGTGATGGAACTGACATGCACTGAAAATGGTAAATTCAATACATCAGGAGGTAAAACAACCTGAACCCAGATTTTCAAGAGTGACAGGGGTCTAATATAATATTAATTGACTTCCTGAAAGTTATTAACTTCTATTAAGACTCAGTTTTGCCATCTGTAAATGGAAATAATATTAGATATCTCAAACAGCTATTGAAAGAATTGGAAAAGATATTTTATGCAAAGTCTTTAGAGTGCTTCCTGGAACAGAGTACATGTTCTCTGTATGTTACCTACTGTTAATTTTACAGTTATTATAAAATGTGTTTATTCCTTTGTTAAATGTATATTAAAGTCCTACTATGTATCAATCACTATTCTAAATAAAACAGAACAAAAAATCCATTGTTGTCAAGTCGATTCTGACTCATAGTGATCCTATAGGACAGAGAAGAACTGCCCCATAGAGTTTCCAAGGAGCAGCTGGTGGATTTGGCCTGCCAAACTTTGAGTCAGCAGCCAAGTTCTTAAACACTGCACCACCAGGGCTGCTATTCTAAATACTCAATAAAAATTATGTGGGATATTAAATTATAGGTCCCTGTTCTTTTTTTTTCTTTTTTTTAAACCTGTGTTTTATTGACTATGAAAAGGCATTTGAATGTGTGGATCATAACAAATTATGGATAACATTGTGAAGAATGAGAATTCCACAACACCTAATTGTGCTCATGCAGAACCTGCACATAGACCAAGAGACAGTTATTTGAACAGAACAAAGGGACACTAAAACAAAAAAACCAAACCCTCTGCCGCAGAGTCCATTCTGACTCATAGCAACCCTATAGGACAGAGAAAAACTGCCCCATATGGTTTCCAAGGAGCTCCTGGTGGATTTGAACTGCGGACATTTTAGTTAGCAGCCGTAGCTCTTAACCACTATGCCACAGGGTTTAAAGTCAGGAAAGGTGTGTGTCAGGGTTGCATCCTTTCACCATATTTATGCAATCTGTATGCTGAACAAATAATCTGAGAAGCTGAACTGTATGAAGAAGAACACAGCATAAGCATTGAAAGAAGACTTATTAACAATCTACAATATGCAGATGACACAACCTTGCTTGCTGAAATTGAAGAGGACTTGAAGCACTTACTGATAAAGATCATAACTATAGCCTTCAGTATGGATTACACCTCAACATAAAGAAAACAAAAATCCTTACAACTGGACCAATAAGCAACATCATGATAAACAGAGAAAAGATTGAAGTTGTCAAGGATTTCATTGTACTTGGATCCACAATTAACACCCATGGAAGCAGTAGTTGAGAAATTAAACAATGTATTGTATTGAGCTAATCTGTTGCAAAAGACCTCTTTAAAGTGTGGTAAAGCAAAAATGTCACCTTGAGGACTAATGTCATGGTATTTTCAATTGCCTCATATGCATGTGAAAGCTGGACAATAAATAAAGAAAACTGAAGAAGAATTGACGCCTTTGAACTATAGTGTTGGCAAAGAATATTGTATATACCATGGACTACCAGAACATACAAATCTGTCTTGGAAGAAGTACAGCCAGAATGCTCCTTAGAAGGGAGGATGGCGAGACTTCATCTTACGTACTTGGAACATGTTATCAGAAGAGACCAGTCCCTGGAGAAGAACATCATGATTGGTAAAGTAGAGGGTCAATGAAAAAGAGGAAGACCCTCAACAAGATTGATTGACACAGTGGCTGCAACAATGGGTTCAAACATAACAATGATTGTGCGGATGGTGCAGGACTGGGCAGTGTTTCGTTCTGTTGTACATAGGGTCACTATGAGTCAGAATCCTCTTGATGGCATCTACCAACAACAACAAACGTGTCAATCACTATTCTATATTCTCAATATAAATGATGTGGGATACTGAATTATAAGCCCCTGTACTTTCTCAAAAGGTAGGCAGTTCCAATCCACCAGCTGCTCCTTGGAAACCTTATGGGGCAGTTCTACTCTGTCCTGTAGGGTCGCTATGAGTGAGAATTGAATCGACAGTAGCAGTTTGGGTTTGTTTGTTTGTTTTTATTCTTTATCACGGAGCCCTGGTGGTACAGTGGTTAAGAGCTCAGCTGCTAACCAAAAGGACAGTATTTCGGATCCATGGACTGCTCCTTTGAGACCCTATGGGGCAGTTCTACCCTGTCCTACAGGGTCACTATGAGTTGGAATCAACTCGACAGCAACAGGTTTTTATTCTTTACAAGACACGTATCCACGCACTTTGCTGTATGTTTTTCTGTCTCTCCTACTAGAGGTAGAGTGAACCAACCCACACCTAGACTGTGGCTTCAGCCAAGTGACTTGGTTTGGCCAACAGAAAGTGGGCTGAATTCTCAGCGAGCCAGTTCAAACCTTAGGCCTTAAAAGACATTGTGTATTTTACTTGCTCCCTTCTGCTTTGACTCTTGCCATGAGAAGAGCAACCCCTAAGTCTCAGAATGCACACATACGAAGCAGACCAGAGTCTCGTCTGTAGCAAATTGTCAAGCTCAATTAGACCCACAGCTTGAAGCATGGCCGCCTAACCAAACATAGTCTAAATTAGGGAACAACAAATAGCCCACAGGTCAAGTCTGGTCTGTGACTTATTTTTCTATGGCTTACAGCTAAGAATTTTTTTTTTTTTCATTTTTAAAGAGTTATATTAAAAAAAGAAAAAAGGAAGATTTGTGACAGAGACTATATATGGCTCATAAAGCCTAAACTACTTATTATCTGGCCTTTTACAGAAAAAAAGTTTGCCAACCCCTGTTCTAGATCAGCCAACACCCAGTCAACCAGCAGACCAGGAGTGATCCCCACTACGATCAGCAGAGCTGCCTCTGCCAACTTCCAGTCATGAGAGAAATAAATGCTTGTTGTTGTGTTTCATTGAGATTTTGTGATTGATTGTTTTGAAGCATTATTGTGGCAATAGCTAAGTGATAGAAATGGTGAATGAAAACAGGTAAGGTCTTTACCTTCATGGAGTCCACATTTTGGTTAGGGAGACAGAGCTATTAAATAATGAGAAGAACAACACACAAATAGAAATTTTGATAAATACTACGAACAGATATACAGCGGATGAGAGGTTTGAAATCAGAAATTAGGTGTTTCAAACAGTCACTGAAGAAAATAGAGTGAAATGATTAGAAACACATAGCAGGACTGCTGGACAGTGTTAAAGGCCCAATTGATATATGATCATGAATTTAGAGTGACACGCATCTGTCACATGTCCCACTTACTGTGCAAGGTCAGCTGTTTGGGGGCAGATGGGAGAAGGCACATTGTTGATTTTATCCAGAATTGGGTTTTACAATAAAAGTTTGATAACAGAAGGTACAGAAATTTAGGATATTGCCAAAAACTATTGGAATGAGAATGGAATTATAGCACCAAGAATAGGGCTGATGGACTGGGAAAATGTAAAGACATCAGTGGCTTAAAGCTACTAAAGAATTTAAAGAACAGGTTGAGTGAGCGTGGTTCACAATGAAGTCAAAAGAAGATCAAGAGTTTATGGTAGGAACACATGTTCGCATGATGACCGTGGAATGTATGTTTTGAAAATTTACTTGAACATGAAAACTTTTCCTTTCCTTCTTCCTTCCTTCCCTCCCTCCCTCCCTTCCTCTTTCTCTCCCTCCCTTCCTTCTTTTTTGTTTAACATCGCACAACAAATATTTCTTGGAAAATATTTTTGTGAAATGTTAAATTATGGCTTTTTCAATATTCAGTTATGCCTCCCTAAGAGTACACCCTACTCCAGTTATTGGAGATTTAAAATGCATATTAACATTAAAATTCTAAGAAGTCCTGCATTAAGGAGTCTTATAAAACTTTAACTCAGCATTTCAGACTTTTTTGACTACCAAAATCCTTTATTGTTTAATGTTCATTAATTTCCTTCAGAGAAAAAAATTTCAGTAAACCATGGTGTCAGCTAATTAATTGTGTTAACAAATCTGAGGAAATAGTGTGTCGACAGGAGGAAAAGAAGACCCATGGAGTCAAAAAGGAGCCACAGAACAATTTACTCACTGATTCATGCATTCTACATTTTCTGAGTCCCCACTATATGACGATCACTGTGGGTCACAATGTGGAATATGACATTGCCTTTGCCCACAATCTAGTGTGAGTGTCAGAGACACACACAAAAGGAAAAACTACCACACAGCATGGCAAGTACTCATAAAGGTCTACACTGAGTTCTCTCCCAGGAAGGCCACTTGCATCATACCAGACTTGGTGGGTAGCGGCGGATGTAGGGGATATGGGCTGAATGAAGGATAAGAAAATGCTTTTACGAGGAGGTAACACTTAGACTGAGCTGCTGTATCTGCAATTTATTTAAAAGACTTGAACCCAGACAGAGTGACACTATGTATACATTAGTTGGTTTAAGATTTAATTCTGGAGCAATCAGAATTGGTGAGAATTCTTACTCCAGAAGTGGCTAGCATTTTATCAGAAAGCCCACACTCCCCAGGTGGCTACTAAAAGCTCTTCCTTTATCCATATCTTGATAAGACTGTAGGCTTTACTGCTTAGCATCACAAATATATCTTTATTGCTGAATTTAGTGGTGAATATAGTAGTGAATGTGAGAAAGAAGCTCTGATTACTGAAATTAAATATATTCAAGATTTGCTTAAACATGTTAGAGACACTCCTCCTTCTTTTGTGAGTGGGGTCTGAAGCATTTACCTTTTAGAATCAAACTTCTAACATCATCTCATAGAAATCCAGCAATCAGCCTTTGTTAGAAAGATTTCCTGTCTCTCCCACTTCAAACGTCTTTATCAGCTACCCATATCTACCAAAAAGAGCCTACAATAGCAACTAGTTGCCATGGAGCCAATTCCCACTCATGTAGACTCCATGTATGTCAGAGTAGAACTTTGTTCCATAGGGTTTTCAATGGTTGATTTTTCAGAAGCAGATGGCCAGGGCTTTCTTCTGAGGAGCCTCTGGGTGGGCTCAAACTGCCACCCTTTAGGTTTACAAACATGTGTGTTAACCATTTGTACCACCCAGGGACTCCAAAAAGAGCTTATACATGGCCAAATCACGTGGGGTCTGTGCTCAACAAGCTTTGTAAAGATGCAGAGGCATGAAAAACCTGTTGCCGTCGAGTCGTTTCTGACCCATAGCAACCCTACAGGACAGAGTAGAACTGCCCCCATAGGGTTTCCGAAGAGCGGCTGGTGGATTCGACCTGCCGACCTTTTGCTTAGCTGCTGTAGCTCTTAACCACTGTGCCACCAGGGCTACTAGAGGCATGAAACAGCATTGTAAATGCAGGGAACTCTAAATGATTTCACTCAGAATGAAAGAGGAAGTGAAGCTAAAGTGGGAGAGATTAAGTCGCTAGCACCATCCAGGGAAAATTAGGTCTTAATCTCATATTGAGATGTAATATCCTCTTAGAATTACAATAAATGTATCAGATTACAATAGCTTGATAAAATAACCATTTAGACTATCCCACTGATTTCCTGTGCCTTGATTATATTTTGACTTCCCATATAGATTGTATTAAGGTACTGACTAGTTAATGCTCTTATTGAGTGCTCTTTGGAAATTATATTTCTCAGTAAAATGTAATGGATTGGCATTCTGATTTATGTTTAATCTCTTCGAGGAGGTTAGTATGAAAAATTTGAATGAGTCTGGTCAATTTTACGTGCACTCAAGGAGTCAAGTTTCCAGACATGAAAATCTGAGGGTCAGACCCTTGGCTATGGGACCCCATTTCCATGGAAACCCTCCCTGCCTTCAGTGCCCCCCTCCTCTACCCCCTGCCCTAGATACATATCTTGCTCTTGCTCTAATAGTAACACATGGGAAAATGGGAGGTGTGGGAATTTTTACACAGGCTGGTGAAACCTGGGTGGTAAAATGTGAGAAGTTTGTCTAGCTTGCTAAAAGGATAAAAGTCAGTCTGAGAAAACTGGGGAGAAAATATTACCTAGACTAGTGCAAATATGTGGTTCCTGTTTGCTTGACATATATTTAAAGCTGAGAATCTGTCGAAGAAAGTTCATGTCTTGCCATTCTGCATCTATTTTGCTGATTATAAGCACACCAACCTTGCCTTCATTTAATTGGGAAAGGTGGTATGAACCAGACAGAGAAGGGAATCTGAGAAGAGGTTGAGAGATGAAAGTAAAATGAGAGTAGGAACAGAAATCTGGCTGCAAGGATATTTGAAAAATAGAAATATTAACCTGAAAAAAAATACTTTGAAGGATTTGATTAGTGCCACTCTTGTTTTGGGTCTCAGTTTACAACTAATCAAAATAATACTAACGTCCAGAAATCACTGAAGGATTCAAATCTTTTTGGAAATCTGTGTATATTCTAGTGCAGTGGTTCTCAAAGTGTAGTCCTGGGACCCTTTCTGCAAAACTATTTTAATAATAATACAAGACTTCATTGTTTTTTTCCTCACTCTCCTGAGTACATAGTGGAATTTTCCAGAAGCTCTATGATGTATGACATTACAACAGATTGCAGGCAGAAAAAGATGCAAATCCAGCTCTCTTCTATTAAACCAGACATTAAAGAGATTTTTAAAATGTAAAAAAAAAGCCATTCTGCTCACGAATCTCACTTGTTTTGTAAAATAGTTAATTTTCATGAAAATATGTTGCTTATATTAACCTCTAATGAGTTTATTTTTGTTCTTGTTAAATTGATGAATATATATTTTTTAATTTCTCAGTTTTAATGTCTAACATGGTAACCAATAGATACCCAATGCATCAAGCTGATTCTGACTCATAGCGACCCTATAGGACAGAGTATAACTGCCCCATAGGGTTTCCAAGGAGTGGCTGGTGGATTTGAACTGCTGGTCTTTATGATTAGCACCTGTAGCTCTTAACCACTGCGTCAATAGATATAACCCACATAAACCGAAGATCTTTGGCATCCTCAATAATTTTTAAGAGTAAAGAAATCCTGAGACCAAAAGGTTGGTCTAGTCAAACAAAGGCTTGCAATATCTGACTATATCCATGTACTGTATTTTCTTCTATCTGAAATAAACTAAATGTCAGGAAAAAAATCAGTTTTAGGTGTTGCCTTAGCTATTGTAGGCTGAGAGTGTTGATCTAAAAAGGTTTGAAGGTATTGGCAAGTATGCACTTCGTTTTTTTACTTGAATGAGATGGTGTGTCAATGGCACCAGCATGGAGGAGAAAACCTTTTTGCTCTTTCTACAAGGGTAAATTTTTCTCTTTGATGACTTAGCATATCCAGCATCCATTTCAAGGTATTATGTGAATTTCCAAGGGCTGAAACGTAAAGGAATTTATGTTGATTGTTCAACTCTCAGAAGTAACTTGAAAAGTCACTACATATTTACATGACTATGAACTGAGCTTTCAGAAAACTCCCAAAGGCCTAAGAGACCTAAACCTCAGTGTAAATTTCTCTGCACTAACAGATGCTAAAACGGTAGAGATAAAATACGAGATTTTCCCAGATTGAAGTCAGTTCACCTGAATGAATGTAGGGCACCATGTGCATTGCTTTGACTTCTAATGGGAAGAATTCATGGCCATGCATTTGTTGACTGCTATCAAGAGAGTTGGCAGCTGGGATGGATCTTCCTGCTGTTCATAGTCCCCAAGTGCCCGGAGTCATTCCAGTGTATTTTTAAAACATAGACTATTTCAGCTGAAAATAAGTCTCATCTCTTTTTAGTATGTATTTGTCATTAAAATAATGCAATGGAATTAGATGAAAAACTGTCTCTCATTGCCCCAGCTTGCAGGTTTGATCTGTTACTCTTCTTTATTCAATCAGCAAAATACAGAAATCAGAACATCTTAACCACTGTGACCTTTCTTTCTTTAAGTCTCCTTTTATATAAAGAATGATACAGAGAAAGAAAGAATGGCAGAGAGACAAAGACAGAGAGAGAGAGAGCTAAGCAACCAAAACAAATTTAATGTTTTTTAAATATTTTTTTCTCACAGACCAGATTGCAATTTACAATCTTGCCATTCCATCAAATGCTATGACACTTCACAGTGCCGCTTAAATGCAAAATTGGCCAGGTTTAACATAATAGCTGGCTGCGTAAAACATACGATTGCAAATGTCACAAGAAAGAGATGATGAATAGCTGTGCGATATTTATATTCTCTGTATAGTTATGTTGGCTAAACTGCTGAAGGAAATCTGTTAAAACCGATTATTTCAGATACAAAATTGGACCCCAAATGGCTTTTTGTTATTGCAGGCATCTGAGAACCCAACGTCTCCTAGGGTAGCCTCATTTCTCTGGCTCCAGACTTTTCCCCAGTAATCACTCTGTTGCATCACTGTTGCTCTGTGCCCTGAAGCAAGACAGTGACTCACATCAGGGCTGATTAGGGCACAGCCCCGAGGACTGAGCCTCTGTTTCTAGGCAACCTGCCCAGAAACTCTTGCTTTCCTGTCACCTCTGGGTTGAGAAGGTTGCTGGGCCTGGCTAGAATGCCTGATGCCTTAATCATTGCCTACTTCTGGAACATCTTCCAAGAAGCAGAGTCATACTTAGGATGTGCAAGAATTCAAATGATCTTGGCATTAAATGATACACTCGCTCTGTCATCTTTCAGTTCTTGATTTAAACAAAGATATATATTTAGAGTAGATTTTTCCAAATTTTCCTCTGCGATACAATGTGGTAAGCAACAAAAATTACTGCATTTTACATGAAACTAAGAAGACGGGATTTTTTCTGTATGGGTTTTTATATTTTGACAATAGCTAATTCTTATATAGTGCTTACTTTGTGCCAGGCACTGTTATCATTTAATCCTTGTAAGATGCATATGCGGTAGCATCATTGTTACACTCATGTTAAAGATAAAAACTGAGACATAAAGAAGTTAAATAACTTTCCAGAACCACACAGCTAATAAGTGAGAAAATGAGGATTCAAATTCAGACTGGCAGAGAGTACATGCTTTTAATCATGATGTTACACTTTCTCGCTAATAAATAATACAATACGCAAAACATAATGCCACATTTGTAATACCATACATAGTCATTAGTCTCTCTCATCTTCTGACCTAAAGGTCCTTGAATGGTTGCTAACATAGTGCTGGAGGACTTGAGATGGCAAAAACTGAAGTGTGGGCAGATGTATCATACCAGTCAGGATAGGCTAGGTTATGCTTTAGTAACGAACAGCCCCACTATCTTGGTGGCTTAAGGCAACAAAGGTTTATTTCTAACTCATTTTAAAAGTCCCTGATAGGCCAGCTGGGGTTTCTGCTTCATATTGCCATTGCTCTCACCCAAGGATGGAGGATGACCGAGGGCTTGACATCCACTCCCTCTAGCATGGTTGAGGGAAGAAAGAAAAGCATTTACCGGCTATTAAAGCTTTGCCTGGAGGTGGTGCACAGCATTTCCTCTCATATTTTATTGGCCAAAGAATATTACATTACCCCACTCAACTCTGAGTGGGCACAGAGGTACAATCCCCTCATGCGCCCAGAAGGATAGAAAGCTGTGATATATGGAAGCATCTCTAAGGACCATCAAAGCAGGGCCACAATGTTAGGGAACAGGTAGGAGAGACTTAGCAAGGAACAGTCTCTCACAAGATCAGTCCAAGGGCTGGGGACATTAATCTCTGACACCCAAGAGTCATCTTAGTCTCACCTTGCCACTTCTTTGGGGCATCATTTATGACCATTAAAACTAGGCTAGAAGCCCTGCCATATGCCCCCATAGCACCGGCTTCCCTTTCCATCTCTCATCATATTTGTCATTATTTATTCTCTTCTGCATAGGATTTTATATATGTTCCATGAAGGCAAAGCAGAAGCTGACTTTGCACTGGTTGTTGCTGTACTCAACCACCTTCCACACCATGACACTTCAAGATTCAAATCAGCCCAATAAATATTTACTTACTAAACCAGGAGGAGTAATCGAGGAAAGGAATCTGTCCCCGGCACTCACTGACTTTTTGAGCCAGTTTCCTTCAAATACCTTAAATGATTAAACAGATCTGCCTTTCAGTCAGCCAAAGGTCCAACTTAATTTCTGATGCAAAGAGAAGGTTCTCTTTCTCCTCCCCGCCCACCACCCCTTAGGGTGTCTTTAACAGGAAACCAGATTTTTCACTCCACAAATAGAACTTAAAGGAATAAAAATGCGAATATCTGGGAGAGTTACCTTGACATTATGAATTGCAATCAAAGTAAATCCTTCCAGGTTTGACAGGGGGAGAGGCTTAGAAAGCCAAAAGGCTTTCCTTCTTAAAGGGAAGGGGAGGCTGGTGAAGGAGAAAAAAAAAAAAAGAATACAGAGTGCAAAGGAGAGTCTGGCTGGTGAGGAGATGGCTAATTTGGAAACTATAAACGCTACCACAAGCCTCAGCTTATACTCACCTATTCAATCCAAGTTTTTCCATTACATTTCGATTACGTATTTCATGCCCAGAATGGCCAAAATACCTCATTGGAAACCGTGGACACTACACATTAATCATGAGCAAGGCTGAAACCTGGGCACTGGTGCAAAGAAATAAAAGCATTATGTCTGGCCTTCTGTAAATAGCTTCATCACCTGTTGCTTTCCCCTCGTCCAGCCTCCAGCACCATCATAAACTGCATAGAAAAGGTTCAGGTTTAGACTATGTTCTCCTGGGAGAGAAGAGTTAATGGATTTTGAAGCACAAAGCATAACACGTTGTCTTTTTTGTTTGATCTAAAAAGCGATGCTGTCTGTATCATTATACGTGGGTTACTAGGTCATGTGCAAATTTGGGGTAATTACTAATATTTAAACTCACATTTCTTTGATAATGTAAAATCAGAGCACCTTCGTTTTTCATCGGAATGAAGCACTTTAGAAATCTAATAGTATTAAGTCAAAGTGATACACTGCAAATAAGAGGGGAGAAAAGCCTTTGTAACAAAAAAGCCTGTTCTTTAAACCAATTGCACATAAAAGAACAATGTAGAGAGCTTCTGGTTTTCTTAAAGCAGTCAGGCTTTGTAAATTATGCTTTATGTCTGACCTCAAATACAGCAGGATTATCTCAGAGTAGAAGCAAAATAAACATTGAAAAAGTCAGACTACACAGAATCCAGCAAAAATCCCAAGGTGTGAAAAAGCCAATGATCCCCCCCAAAACAAAGCAAAACTCAATGCTGTCCAGTCAATTCCAACTAGCAACCCTATAGGACAGAGTAGAACTACCCCATAGGGTTTCCAAGGAGCAGCTGGTGGATTCCGACTGCCAAACTTTTGGTTAGCAGTCAAGCTTTTAACTGTGCCACCAGGGCTCCATACTTAATTCCTCTTTCTTTCTATGTCATGGTCTGTATTGCCTTAAGGGACCATACTGATTTGTTAAAAACTCATTAACAGTAGTTTGGGGCTTTTGTTTTGTTTTTGTTAATCGGCAGAACTACTTGACTCAAAAGGGAGCTGTCATGGATTGAATTATGTCCCCCCAAAAATGTATGTATCAATTTGGCTGAGCCATGATTCCCAGTATTGTGTGGTTGTCCTCCATTTTGTGATTGTAATTTTATGTTAAAAAGGATTAGAGTGGGATTGTATAACACCCTTACTAAAGTCACATCCCTGGTCCAATGTAAAGGGAGTTTCCCTAGGGTGTGGTCTGCACCACCTTTTATCTTACAACAGATAAAAGGAAAGGGAAGCAAGCAGAGAATTGGGGACCTCATACCACCAAGAAAGCAGTGCCGGGAGCAGAGCACGTCCTTTGGACCTGAGGTTCCTGCGCAGAGAAGCTCCTAGTCTGGGGGAAGATTGAGGACGAAGAGGACCTTCCTCCAGAGCCAACAGAGAGAGAAAAACTTCCCCTGGAGCTGATGCCCTGAGTTTGGACTTCTAGCCTACTAGACTGTAGAGAATAAATTTCTCTTTGTTAAAGCCATCCACTTGTGGTATTTCTGTTAGAGCAGCACTAGATGACTAAGACAGGAGGCTTTGTCCACCAACATAATTGGAAAAGCGGGAATACCTCAAAAGAGGAAATTCGTGCCTTTTTAGTGTGGGCTACAAAGTACAATTTAATCCAAAGAGTTTTTTTTCTAGCGAAGAGCAAGATCTTTAGGAAAACTCTCTACTTCTTTGTATCCTGAACATGAAATTCCCAAATGTTATGATCACATTTCCACTGTGTGCTGTTTGATGAATCAAAGAGTAGAGGCACAAGAGAAGTGATCAATATGTACCTATGTTAAGGTCACATGTGAATCTTCTGCATCTTACTGAGTGCAATAATTTGCATGGGGAATCAATGTCTGAAGCAATAATACCTAGATCTTTGCTGTGGTGTTTATCACAGCTAATTAGTAACTAACATTGGTTTAGAAAGCTCTACGTCATGTAGTGTTTTGAAATAAGGGGAAAAGCAAAAGGAAATAGATGGTTTAAGAAACAGATAAGCATATTTTAAAAATTATTTCTCAATGATATATTTTTAATTACAAATCAAATAGCTAAGGTTTTGCTGACTAAACTGGGATTTTGTCTGTTTTAAAATGGAAACATTCTTGGTGGAGCTGAAGACGCACTTGATGCAAAGTATAAAATCTGGAATCATACTCCAGCCTCAAAAATCACCAACTGCAGAACCTTAACAAATTAAGAAACCTCGTTAAATTTCAGTTTCCTTATCTGCCAAACATATAGTACCTGACTTGTGTCGTTTCATGGGGCTTAATTTTACTTTAATTATACACCACCTAAGTCAGAATTGACTCAATGGCAACAGGATTTTTTTTTTTTTAAACGTCTAATAAAAGTAGGCCTGGTGGTGAGTGGTTAAGAGCTTGGCTGCTTAACCAACAGGTTGGCAGTTGGAATCTACCAGCTGCTCCTTGGAAACCCTATGGGGCAGTTCTGCTCTGTTCTATAGAGTCACTATGAATTGGAATAGATTTGACAGCAATGGGTTTTGTTTTGTTTTGTTTTTTAAATGCCTAAAAGTTTTGATGTGGCTAAGTTAGAAGTACATTTATGGAATAATAATAGCAGTATTTTCAAAGAGAGAAAGAAGAAAATATTAAGCATCTGATTGGTTTCTGGAGTTTCTGCAAGTCAAGATAAAAGTAGAAATTGGAAGAGTTGGAAGAAGAAGAAAGTAGGCTAATTTTCCAAAAGATATACATGCTTGCCTATTGTTAGATTCCACATTTTCCACATGGCAAACTAAGTAATGTAATTGAAAAAAAAAATTGCAGTAAAATTGGAAGACAATTTTATATATGACTATTTCTTATTGATGAAAGACAAGGGCATCATTTAAACAAATCAGTAATGGTCAAGCTGAATGTACTTCAAATATGCAGCTTGTTGGTGGATTAATTTACATAGGTAAAGATTAGAGGCATGGTGGCACGTTTCTTCTCTTAATTTTCATAAAGAGCTCCTTTCTCAGTCTGGTTTTGACAGGAGTTGGATAGAAGATAATTTTTTGCTCATTTACTAGAGCAGATTAGTCTGTATAATCTGGAAAGTAGGCAGGTTAGGTAGGGTTTTCTTTTTTTTTTTAATTTTTTTTTATTGTACTTTAGGTGAAGGTTTACAGAATAGTTCTCATTAAACAGTCAGTACACATATTGTTTCATGACATTGGTTAACAACCCCATGACATGTCAACACTCTCCCTTCTCGACCTTGGAGGACCTCTTGTTTTTTGGTAAAAATATACATAGCCAAAGATATACCATTTCAAAAATTTCTACATGTACAGTTCAGTGACATTGATTACATTCTTCCAGTTGTGCTGCTATTGTCACTATCATTTTCCAAATTATTCTATCACCATTGTCTTCAACTCACTGTCCCCTAGGCTACCCATCAAACCCCCTGAGTTGCTGTTGTCAATTTGATCTCACATAGATAATTCTTTTCTTTCGTACTTTAGATGAAGGTTTACAGAACAAAATAGTTTCTCATTAAACAGTTAGTACACATATTGCCCTATGACAATGGTTAACAACCCTATAACATGTCAACACTGTCCTTACTCAGCCTTGGGTTCCCTATCACCAGCTTTCCTGTCCCCTCCTGCCTTCTAGTTCTTGTCCCTGGACTGCTGTGTCTCATTAGTCCCATTTTGTTCTATGGGGCTGTTCAATCCCTGGCTGAACGGTGAACCTCGGGAGTGACTTCACCACTGAACTAAAAGGGTGTCCAGGGGCCATACTCTCAGGGTTTCTCCAGTCTCTGTCAGGCCAGTAAATCTGGTCTTTTCTTGTACGTTAGAATTTGTTCTACATCCTTCTCCAGCTCTGTCCAGAACCCTCTGTTGTGATCCCGGTCAGAGCAGTCAGTGGTGGTAGCTAGGCACCATCTAGCTATACTGGACTCAGTCTGGTGGAGGCGTTGGTAGTTGTGGTCCATTAGTCCTTTGGACGAATCTTTTCCTTGTATCCTGTTCTCTTCATTCTCCCTTACCCCTGAAGGGGTGAGACCAGTGGAGTATAATTTACATTATTCTATACTTCCAAAAACCAAAGAAAACCGAAAGCCAAAGAACAAATGCCAGATCTGCAACCAATAATCGGGATGGTGCAGGATCAGGAAGCCATTTTGTTTTGTTGGGCATGCATTCATCATGAGTCAGAGGCAACTTTATGGTAGCTAACAACACAAAAACATAACACCTGGGTTGTTATGTGGATAAAGTTTTGATCCCGGTAAGTCAAGTTAAGAAGACTAAAGCGTGGCTTCTTGATTCTGGTAGAAAGAAAGCCTCTACAGCTGTGTACAGGAGTGGGTAGCCAGGCTACAAGGAAGCAGCTTAGGTTCCTTCTCCAGGAGTATCTTAGGCTGGGTTTTCTAGAGGAGCAAAACCGGTGAACTGTATATATAAATGTATATAAAGAAAGATTTATTTCAGGGAAATGGCTCAGGCAGTTGTAGATGTTGGCAAGTCTCAATCCATGGGTCAGATGTCAGGCTGGAGGCTTTCCCTGACTCATGTGGTTGCAGGGGCTGACAGACCCAAAATTGGCAGGTCAAATGGCAGGCTGCTGGCTCATAGGGCTGCAGGACCTGGCAAAACCCAAAATCTGCAGGTCAGGCAGCAGGTTGCTGGCTCACATCCCAAGAACAGGAGGTCAGAGGATGATGAGTCAGATACAGGATCCAGAGGGAACAAGCTTTGTCAGAACATCCACATATACTAGATGCAGGCCACACCCCCAAGGAAACTTCTCTTTCAACTGATTGGCTGCTCACATCAGATCACAAAATAGAGGATGAATACATAATATCTGCCAAACCACTGAGAATCATGGCCCAGCCAATTTGACACATCACATTAACCATTACAAGGAGGAAGTTTACATTGGTTCAGGTGCTTATATAAACAGTTGATGGAAACTCCCTACTCACATCAGAAAACGCAGCAGAAATGGTTTGGCTTCAAAATGTTTCACCACGAGAGAATAGTTCCCTATACTGGCAGCTGAAAGATGGCAGCAGGGCTTCTCCAAAACTAGTGATTGAGAGTAGTATTGATTCTCAGTGTGGCTGCCAGGAAGAGTTAGCTGCGAAATGTGCCCCCAGTAAAGAGAATGAGCTCAGTTGCTTGACAGAGTTACTTGGAACCGAACAATTGAATTTTGAAGAAAGTTTAGCAAAAGCAACGATTTTAATTTTGACATTAATTAAAGTTGAGCTATTATTTTTGTTTGTAGGTATATACTAAAGCCAACTGCTTCTTCGGGATGTTCTTGGTTTATGAGAGTAAAGTTTTGTCATTGGCATAAAGGAGAACAGTTATTTTTCTGCTGTAAAGGCGCATACTCAAGTCTTATAAAAACAGTATCAGCCTATTAGAAGTATGTGATAAAGAGAAGATGGGTTTTTGGTGATTCAAAGGGATAATGTTTTAAGAAGCACCTGTCAGGAGACTGCTCCACCCGCAGAAAAAACTATGTTAGCTGAATCTAAATTCTTTCTACCAGATGCCAATAAAACTTTTGGAGTTGGACAGAATAGGCAGGGGCAGATCATCCAATAGGCAAGGTCAACCTGGTGCTTACCTTGCTTATCAGATCATTTGTAGTGAACAATTTCACATTTTTCAACACATCAAAGATTCTGCTGCTAGGTATGGCTGGCATCTATCTCTCTCCCAATCCCACAGCACCTTCCTACAGAATCAAAGCCTCTTTTCAAATTTATAATCCCTAGTCACTATAGATTAGTAAATAAGCACAAGTAAACCCATGTTTACTGGGTAATCTGCCCCTGAGAGTAGGAATTGGATTAAATCCTGCTGCATGGCACTGATCATGTTAATTCTGTGACAAAAATACAGCTGAAAAATGGGAATGTTCCAATAATACATACTTCATTGGCTTTCTGTGAAGATTAAGTGAAATCACCACTTAAAACCCCTAACTGTTTGGCACATGGATGTTCGGTAAATGCTATCTCTTTCCCCTGTTATCTATTATAATATAATCCTGGACAAAATTTGGATAACAAATCTGAAATCTTTTGAAGTTTTGCCAAGTAAGGATTGATTGATGAATTTTAAAACATTTTGCCAAAGGAACGCTGATTTTAAAATTTCTCCTCCACTTGTTACTAAACATTTTTTAGTACAAAGAAAAGACTAAGAACTATATAATCTTCCTGTTTGTTTAAAAAAATCCCAGAGTAAAATTTTTGTTCTTGTCCAACTGACTTTCAATAAAGCGATGAAAAGAGTTGGATTAACTTTTTATTTTTCTCTTTGTCTTTTAAGGTACATTCACAATTTGAGTAATTTGAAGTAAACGGCCAATAAAATACCAAAGTATTTATAATGGCACCAGAGCAGCATTTCTCTTAAATTGTTATAAGTTAATAGATGCATAAATATGTTTGGGGACAAAGTATTGTGCCTAAACTTAAACCACCGAGATGTTCAGGCTTTGCTCTGTAGATTAGGAAATGGGTGATTAAGTTGTTTTCAACCAGCTAATGGCTTGACCACTAGACCCTGATTCTGAGAGCATTTCTTCCTCTGTTGGTCAAGTGGGCATGGAGAAGAATTTTTTTCCCCGAAGTATTTCACTCAGTGGCTTCACTAGTTTGAATACACTAGCTGCGTGGAATTGGGGAATCCATTTAATCTTTTTGGATCGATTTTTCTTCCTTTATAACAAAGACTATTCCAAATTAGATGATTTCTAATGTCTCTTCCACATCTAAAATGCTGTGATTGACTGTAGATCTATGTGTTCTGTAGAAAGAAGTAATCTGAGTTGGCCACTGACTAGATTAAAGGAAATGAACTGAAGTTTGTTCTAACTCCCCTAATTTTGGATATCAGAGAAGTATTCACCTGATCCATTCTAATTTAAGTGCCTGCCATATGTCCAACCTTTACCAGATACTAGGAATCCACGGAGCCCTGGTGGTACAGTGGTTAAGAGCTTGGCTGCTAATTGAAAGGTTGGCAGTTTGAATCCACCAGCCGCTCCTTGGAAACCCTATGGGGCAGTTGGGAATCAACTTGATGGCAAGGGGTTTTCAGGGAATCTGAGGCAAACCATGCCTGCCCTCATAGGCTTTAAGCTTTAGTTTAAACAAGCAGATATAAAACTAAAAAACACCCTATAATACATACATTATTTAGTAGAGCACAAAGGAGCGTGGTAATAGTGCTAGCAGTATCACTAGTAGAAACTGAAATTAGAGCTTCTGCCTGTTAGAAATGTTTCTTTTAGAAAAGTGTTGTAGTTTCAAAGCCGTTAGTAGTTTTAGGGGTCAGAACTAAGTCCAGTGAGGAGAGGGTGGGTAAATCTGAGACTTCTGTTCAGTGTGCTCTTGTGCAACAGGTCAAGCTCAGTTTTTAACGATCATTAACTGGAAACCAACTTCATTAACCACTGAGTAATTGCTAATACTCTCATGAATAATGGTCAAGGTAATTTTAGAAACAGCCATTTAGCTGACACATCAAAGGTGACTAAACATGTCTCACAAAGTAATGACTCTGACCAGTGAAAAATTAAACCACATCCCCTCATCAATTTGTTTTCAGATAAGTTAATGGAGTCTCCTACAGAATGGGTTTTCTTTTTACTTTTCTGGCTTCATTTATATGACCTTGATTGGGACAGAGGAAATCTTGTCAGATAAAAGATTGGCAAACATGCTGTCAGTGATTCTCAGACTTGTTATTCTAGTGACCTCGTGGAAGGTCATCCTGATTTTCCAAGCTTAATAGCACCTTTTGCTTAACAAAAAATTTGGTGAGATGTCTGCAATTTCGAAATCAGTCATATCATTTTTTTTTTTTTTTTTTTTTTGCTTGCTTCAACTGTTTAGGAAATTATTATGTTCTCACCTGAGCAGTGATCTTGAAATATTGGAATCTGGTAGAAAAGAAAGATGATGAGGGAAAAGGAGTGTCAGAGACTAAGGCATACAAGAGTTAGGAGGTCAGGGGATGAAAACTTAGAGAAGATGTCAACACTGCTTGTGTGGACTCTAAAGGGAAAAGGAAAGAGCCAGTTATAGATGCCTTACATTTCTCAATTTCTATTACATTGTACTCAACTAAGTTACATAAAAGATTTTATAGCTACTAAAGAAACCCCAGTTTTTTTCTATGACAACAGACGGATAATACTAGCATCATTTTTTCATCCCCTCGTCCAGTTTAATTACATATCCAACTATTATAAATAATGTCTTACAATATCCTTACCTCCCTTGCCCACATTCTTCTCAACTGTATTCACCTGGCAAACACTCAATTCTAGATTAGTCCAATTTATCGGTATACTATATTACTGCAACAGAACAACCATACTAATGGCCACATTTTATATTCATGGCCATAAATCACAAAAATGGCACTCTACAATGCTCTGCAATTCCATTTTAATTCTCTGTTATATTAGTTTTCATGCTCTCCAACATCTCTCTCCTCTAACTTCCATCACTTTCATTCCCTTTACTCTCAGCTAAATAATCTTGCTTACTGCTTCATTATTAACAGCAAGAAAACAAATAGAAACTTTCTCATTTTCTAACAAATTCAAAATCTATTTGAATCTGAATCCATATTCTATCTTTTTCTTCTGTTACAATGCATATCGTCCCAGTTTCTATCAAATTCCAGCTCCTCCACTTGTGATGTAGAACCCACAACCTCTTCCTTCTCAAGGACTTTGTTCCTAAAATATCATTATTCCTGCATAATCAATTTATCACTCTCTTTTGGATCATCGCCACTGACCTATAAAAACTCTTATCTATCACCTAAAAAGTCACCCTTGAGGCTAGAAGCAATGACATTTCAGCAGCAATGAGCACACCGAGGGCCAAATGGCAGTTTCTAAATACCATTCTCCAATAAAAAGAACCACGGCTCCTTGGAGAACTGGTAGATTCAAGCGCTAGGTTAGGAAAATACATATGATAACCCTGGAGCATCCTGTGGTGCCAGAAAGTAAGGAAATTCTCTCTCTCTCTCTCTCTCTCTCTCACACACACACACACACACACACATACACACACACACGAAAAAAGAAACAAAGAGAAAAAATGTTAAAAGGATTAAAATATGTTAAAGGTCATAGAAGACAACCTGAAAGAGCTTCCAGTGGTCAAAGTTAAAACAATCTGGGCAACAAAATAATGATTGCATTGGACTATAATCAAAAAAATAAAATAAATATTGAAGAGTCCGTACTGATATGGAAAGCAAACTAACTAAATACATAAATAGACGGGGAAGGAAGAAGTAACAGCTCTTTTTTACAGAAGAATTCAAGTAAATGTAGGCTGAATGAGGAAAATAGAAATTACCTTTAGAATGCCACAATAATATTTGCCACAGTCAAGATCCCCTAGTGCAGCTAAAATTAGTAAGCAAGTGTTTAAGCAAAAATAGGATCCTTGCATGATCTTGAAGTATTTCTCCCAAAATATTTAGTAATCACAAAGGGAAAAAGTAACTCTACAATGAAGACTTGGCAGACACCGTGTTAGCCAAGTAACCATGGTCACCATCAACAATAATACATTTTGACATCATACACCCCCTGATATGATGCACTAAGAAGAGTGCATCAAATTTGTTATATCTTTTTCAATAATAACTTCAATCAAATCATGACAAAGCATCAGATAAATCCAAACTGAGGACACTCTACGAAATAACTGACTTGTAGTCTTCAAAAGTGTCAAGGTCATGAGCAATATGGAGAGACTGGGGAACTGTCATGGATTGGAAAAGACTCAAGAGGAATGACAGCTGAATGCAACATGGTATCCTGGATTGGATACTGGAACAGAAAAAAAAAAAAAGACATCAGTGAAAAAATTGAATAAGTTTGGTACTTGAGTTAATAGTATTGTACCAAGGTTAATTTTTTAGTTTTGATAAATGTTCTATAGTTATGTGAGATGTTAACATAAGGGGAAGATGTACAAAGGGTATATAGGAAATCTGTAATATTTTTTCAATTGTTCTATAAGTCTAAAACTATCTCCAAACAAAATTTTTAGAAAAAAGCTACCATTGACTTCCTATCTTCCTCCAGATACTATATAGCAAAGCTTCTTGGAAGAGTCATCTGTTGCCCCATCTCCATCTCCATCTCCTCACCTCCCATTTTTCCAGACCACTTCAGTCAGGCTTTTATATCCACTCTTTCACTAAAACTGTTACTAATCAGTTTTATGGTAGAAAAATTAATGCTTCCTTCTCTAGCCTGGAGCCCTGGTGGCACAATGGTTAAGAATTCAGCTGCTAACCAAAAGATGGGCAGTTCAAATTCACCAGCCACTCCTTGGAAACCCTATGGGTCAGTTCCCAGAGGGTCGCTGTTAGTTGGGACCGACTCAATGGCAATGGATTTGGTTTTTTGCTTTTTCTCTAGCCTAATTTATCTCCATCTGTCAGCCACTACTTTGTTTACAAAGTTGGTCACTCCCTTCTTCTGGAACATTATCTCTCAGCTTCCATGACACAACATGTTGTGATTCACTATGTGCTCCTTCTCCGTCTCCTATGATGTATTTTCCTCTTCTATAAATGAAAGTTCTCAAATTTAGTCCTTTACTATCTTTCCTTCTCTTCACTTCCTTCCTCCATTTACTTATGGATGCCCATGGTTTTCAAAACTATGTACATGCTTATATGTTCAGCTCAACAAGGACTTTTTCTTTCCCTAATTGAAGCTGCCACCACCAACCTGTCAGTTTTTCACACTGTTGTGGCCTGCGTGTTGCTATGATGCTAGAAGCTATGTCACGGGTATTTCAAATACCAGCAGGATCAGCCAGGTTTTAGCAGAATTTCCAGACTAGGAAAGAGTAGGAAGAAAGGCCTGGAGATCTACTTCTGAAAATTATGGATCACAATAGAATATTGTCTGATATAGTGCTGGAAAATGAGCCCCTTAAGTTGGAAGGCACTACACAATAACTGCAACAATTGGCTCAAACATACCAAAGATGGTGAGGATGGCACAGAACCCTGCAATATTTCATTCTGTTATACATATGGTTGCCATGAGTTGGAGCCGATCCAACAGCAACTAATAACAACAACAACATCTGAAGGATATAATCTTTGATTTCCTGTAGGATACTGTCTTTCTCCCTCTGCAATGAGCACTAGATGAGGACAGAGGGAGTACCTATTTTATGATCAAATATCATAATATCCACCAAGCTTCCCTTTCAGTGAGGGATAAGAGTGATCTGATCCTTTCAGTATCTTTCAGGGTGAATACTGTATGCTATGAGAAAAAATTAATTACATTCTTTGCCTAATACAGTTAGAACTTTCATCCACGCAATCATATTATAGCTTCCTGTCACTTCATTTGTAATTCAAAGAAATATTTTCCTTCCTAATATATTTCAGGGGACATACATATGAAAAAGCACATATAGTAGGATTCCTATACTAATTAATTTCTATTTTAAGGATGAGGTTATTTATATTTTCTTCCTCAAGTGATGATTTATAAGCATATCATGACTTGACTGTATCAGTTCCTTGGCATATTTTGCTTAACAGCTGTGGCAAAAATGTAAACATCCTGTTTCCATAAGAAGGAAAGAAAGTCAGCATCGTGGGCCATTAAGGGTCCATTTTCAGATTTTCCTGGGACTTCATATGACAACAATGCTGAATCAGAAATATTAGGTGCAGATTTGTGACATCCAAACAAAACTAGTGATTTTGCACTGACCTGAGTGATAACCAGTTTGCTTGTGTCGGTGTGTGTGTGAGCGAGAGGAGCAGGGTGAAGAGGCAGCAACTAGTTCAGCAACTAGGAGTTCCTGGGTGGCGCAAAATGTTATGTGCTCCACTACTAGCAGAAAGTTTGGCAGTTCAAACGTACCCAGAGGCATCTCGGAAGACAGGACTGGAGATCTGCTCCTGAAAGGTCACAGCCTTGAAAACCCTATGGAGCAATTCTCTTCTGCACACACAGGGTTGCCATGAGCCAGAATTAACTCCACGGCAACTAACAACACCGAGTTAAGCAACTATGCTGTAGTACAGGCAATCGGGTTAGAATTTGACTGGTAGCCCTGCACATGAAAAGAAAGAGACGGATGTTCCAGACACATTACGCTTTACTCTTACCACCTGAGATCAATCAGCCAAACTGACCATGGCCCCTTCCTTGATGCTTAAAGAAAATTTTGAATTACATTTTCAGGAGACAAAAACATAATAAACCAAAACCTGTTGCTGTTGACTAGATTCTGACTCACAGTGACCCTATAAACCGAAAAAACCCAAACTCATTGCTGTCGAGTCTATTCTGACTCATAGTGACCCTAGAGGACAGAGTAGAACTGCCCCATAGTGTTTCCAAGCAGCATTTGGTGGATTAGAACTGCCGACCTTTTGGTTAGCAGCTGTAGCTCTTAACCACTATGTCACCAGGGTTTCCAGGGACCCTATAGGACAGAGTAAAACTGCCCCATAGGGTTTACAAGGAGTCGCTGGTGGATTCAGACTATGGACCTTTTGGTTAGCAGCCAAGCTCTTAACCAGCATGCGACCAGGTCTCCAAAACATGTAATAGGACAGATATAATGAAATAGTAAACAACTAAGCTTTCTTCAAGAACAGTTGTTAAACTACCGCCTCTGAGTATAACAAATGTCAGTTTTAGGCTCCAGCTGTTCCAAATAGGTTTGTTCTTAAGCTGCTGGCTGAACAAATGTAAAGGATAATTGTTTTGTAATGTTCCACACTTTAAAGTAATTTCTGTGTGTGTTTATAATTGAATGGTCAAGTCTTATTAATGTTATTACATATCTAAAATGTTATAGGAAAATATAATTTAGAGACCCTAAATACTTTATATCATTTAATTAGACTGTATATATTATATAGTTCTATCAAAAAGTAATAAAACACTCTCTACTTTACTTGAACTATTAATAAGTTGAGGATTTTAGCAAAGGCAAATAAAACTGTTCATATTTTTACAGTTTATGGTATCATTGTCCAAATGCATTTTAGACATTTAGTTTTCTCCAATACCATCTGCAATAATCATTTTTTTACTTTATTTCTGTTTATAATGTGATAAACTATTTTTCTTCACATAATTAATTCTCAGAAGAACAATTTCATCTGTATCCAAAAGGAAATGTGAAACAAAATCTTGACATTCATATACAATAGTTCTGTGACTGGCCAGAGACTCAGTTACACTCAGATATTCTGGGTGTACCTGGCTTGTCCATTAGGGAAGGAAAGGTTACCTGGATGCTTAGATTCAGAACCTGCTGTCAGCACTCAACCTACCAGAACTGTGATGCTGACTGAGAACGAGCCTTCAGACTTTACTGAAATGAGCCACCCACTTTCTCTTTGCTTACCGCTTCATCTCACTCTTGCCTTCATTGTCTCTGTTCCCATTTCACAACAGAAACTATTACTTCTTTAAAGCCCAGATTTAAATGTTTCCTCCTCATTGGTGACTTACTTGAGTTCTCCAGCCCCTGAGTGGCACAAACAGTTACATGCTCAACTACTAGTTGAACGGTTGGCGGTTTGAACATACTCAGAGGCGCCTTAGAAGACAGGCCTGGTGACCTGCTTCTGAAAGGTCATAGCCTTGAAAACCCTATGGAGTAGTTTTACTCTGCACACATAGGGTTGCCATGAGTTGGAATCAACTCCATGGCAACTAACAACACCCACCACCACCACCACCACTCTCCCAAGGGATTTAATTCATTCAGTGAAGCTGAAAATTCCTTGAGGCTGGAAACTTCTCTGCTTCTGATGTGCCTTTGTAGTCTCTGACAGGTACAATAACAGAGACAAGCTTTGATTACATCAGATGAGGTAGGGTGTATCAGTGAAAATAAGGAAAATCCTCAATGAGATGGATCGACCCAATAGCCACAACAATGGTCTCAAACATATCAATGGTCACGAAGATGGCACAGGACTGGGCAAGATTTTGTTTTGTTATACATAAGGTCACCATGAGTATATGTGTGTGTTTGTACATCAAAGTATGTAACTATAGCTAACAGGGACGGTTTACCCAATAAGCAAGGTATGCACGGACTTACTTGTGCTTACTTACTTGTCTGTGGTGAAACCCATGTGAAATTGTTCACTACAGATTAGTAAGTAAACACAAGTAAGCTCATGCGTACCTTGCTTAATGTAAACCCGTGCATACCCTGCTTACTGGTTAATCCACCCGAGCTAATATTTCAGAAACGATGCTAAGCACTTCTGAGGTAGTGTGAGGGTATTGCTTTCTCAAATTCTAGAAAGCTCAAGACAAAGCTTTTGTTCAGGGACACTTGAGCGCTGACTTTAAGGGTATGGCCTTGCTGGTCATGCATAAACAGCAGTTACTCAACAAGTCCTCAGCAGTTTTCTTAGCTCCAGGAGGACAATATCTGTATGGAGAGCATCACCAGCACCAGCTTGCTCTATTTGGAAAGGAAGGGACCAAAGGAAAGCCTCACCAATATGCATGCTCATGTGCTCCTGCCCTATTAACCTTTCTTCTCTCAAGTTCTGTATTCTTAACTCAATAAATCAGAAGTTTGATGTGTGCGCGAGATTAATAATATCAGGGGTACGTTAATCCACATGCTATTCTCTATCCATACTATTCATTTTTTTTACAATACCAGATCTTACCCAGAATTATGGATTAAAGTGAATTCAGGAAACAATAAAATTTTTCGTGATTTTCTGTGTTTTTGTTTTCTTTTTTTCTCTTTCCCCTGGCTAGGAGGGCTTGTTCTAAGTAGAATGTTAAAAAAAAAAAAAAAAGTTGAAGAGATAAGAGGCTCTGAATGTTGCTATTTACTTGTAATGTGTCATTAGAGTATACATTATCTGTCACTAACACAGAATCAAATAATCAAATTTCATGGCAGAATTCCTGAGACTAATGCTTGTGTCATTTCATTTTGTCGTTGTATTGTGGGTAAGTGAAAGCCAATTTCACCAATTATATTACCATCATTTAGTACATTGCACATAAACAACTATATCAGTGCCATCATGTAAAGTGGTTAGCATTTGATGGGTGTACATAAAGGTAGGGTATCATCTATAATAATAAAAAGAATGATACACACACACTCTTTCCATATTACTTATTGTAAATGATGAAAATGGAGAAAAGGATAGGTAAATAAGTTGATTTAAGATTATGTTGGTCAAATAATCAACACTTACAAAAGAATAAAATAACCTGGGCTGTAACTTGTCTCAGTCATTCAAAGACTCTCACAGTGAGATTTGGCTGATACAAACTTGCTGCCTTGCTGAAATGCATTTGATTCTACCCTGTCAGTGATCTTATCTCTTAGATAGATTTAATCCATGCCTTGTGTTTGTTGATAAGCAAACAGTAGTTTCAGCAAGAGAAGAGGATGACATCCTTGAATAATTTTTTCATTGTTTCTAATAAAAGAAAGCTAACTCTCCTTCTTCAGTGTTTGAGATTATTTTCAAGTTGAACAGCTCCAGTTTCCATTTAAATAGCAAATGACTCAAAATTAAACTAGTTGCAGGGCAGGCATGGGTAATTCCACGTATACAACATGGGTCCTAGTGAATCGAGTTCAGTCCCAGACTTCTGGAGGCAATACACACCCATTGCCATCAAACTGATTCCGACTTATAGTGACCCTATAGGACGGAGTAGAACTCCCCCTAGGGTTTCCAAGGAGCACCTGGTGGATTTGAACTGCTGACCTTTTGGTTAGCAGCCAGACTCTTAACCACTATGCTGCCAGAGTTTCCCCTGGAGGCACTATGGTCAGTGTAAAATTTGAGTTCTGCCTCTCTTTTTAAATGAAGTGAGAAGGCCTTATAGTCTCTCAGTAGTCGAAGAGTTTTAAGTCACTGCTCAGAGAAGGGAGTTACTGATTTCTGATTTGATTAATTTGCCATTTAAAAATTTAAAAGGATCTACCCATGCAACTCTTTGTCTTTAAACTATATTTGTCTTCATCCAGAGATACACAAAAGAACTTTTGGAGGATACTAGGATTTAAAGAAAGAACCTTGGTGGTGAAATGGTTAAGGGCTTGGCTGCTAACTGAAAGATTGGCAATTGGAACCCACCAGAGAGAAGAGACCTGGTGATCAGCCCCCATACTATGTGCCTAGGAAACCCTATAAGGCAGTTCTACTCTGACATATAGGGTCGCTATGAGTCGGAATCAACTCAGCAGCACACAACAACAGGATTTTAGGTGCACTTGAAAATGTTGGTTCTTATACTTCATTGTTCTTGATTTAAAAACGAGGGAGCTTAAGTTTCAGGAAGCTTGAAATGATCAATACCTATTTTTTAAACTATAACAATTGTAACAACTACGCTCAACAGGCAGGCCTCATTGAATTTAACCATCTGTTTTTTTACCTCCCACTGTCCCTTCAAATTTACAGTGTATGGGGCAGGGAGGTTCTCAGCTCCTAGATTAAAACACAGCCTTTTTTTTTACTTTTCTGCTCTCAATTATTACAAAGCCCACTCAGTGTGGTAGAACACAAATTCAATTCCGTAACTAAAATGCCCAATTCTATGTAACTTTCAAAACCTTCCTATTTATTCAGAACTGTTGCTTCCACTTTCCACAGCTGCCTGCTAAAGTAGAGAACCTGGGGCTGGTCATTCTTTGTTTCACGGCACCTCCTCTGTCTTACAAACACAACTTTCTGAACCTTTTGTAGTTGGAGATTTAGTTGGGATGGTGGTGGTGGGGAGAAGAGCCGGGAGGGCTGAAGAGCTCTTACTTGACCATAGGGTCACTGGCTGACCTCCAAGTCACTGACAGATATTTGGAGCTGACTCTTCCTCTGCTGGGGCTCTCTGAGGCTTCTTCAGGGACCCCAATCCCTGGTGGTCTCTCATGTGCAGTTCGCTTGACCAGTTAAGATGCACTCTATTCCATCCCAGGAATTTAATGGTCTACTTGTAGTTCCTTCTCTCCCAAGAACTGTTAACCTCTGTTGTTGTTAGTTACCATTGAGTTGGGTCAGACTAATGGTGACCTTATGTATGACAGAAAAAATGTTACCCAGCCTTGTGCCATCTTCATGATGGTTGGTATGTTTGAGTCCATTGTTGCAGCTGTTGTGTCAATCCATGTCATCGAGTACTTCCCTCTTTTTTGCTGACCCTCTACTTTACCACACACGATGTCCTAGGAGGCCATATTTAATAGGATCTAACGTCACCCTCACAATGGCTCTCTCTCTTATGGGTGACTCGTATCTGCTCCTTGAATAACAAGCATGCATTTCTTTTTTTTTTTTGCCTGGACAAACACTGGTAAAACAAACTGATTACAATGCAGTAACATCTCCTTTCACTCTGGTCAGCACTACCTGGCTTGTCTCTATCAATACAACATGCCCCCTAATTGCAGAGCTAATGTTTCAAGCTCTCCAAGTGGCCTGGTTGAAAGCCTTTCTTGTCTTCAGGAGTGCCCCGCCCCTCCTACCTGTTATTCTTATTGTTACATGAAAGGAGACAGTGAAGTGGATTTTAATGGAGAGTTACAGGTAGGACCTTCTTCATTTTTCATCACCTATAATCTGATCCCGTTATCCATTTAATGTGGGTTAGAGATTTGCACTACTTGTTTTGTAAATTCTGCATATGGTCTCGTACCACTTCAAAATTCAGCATCTTTTGTGCCTTGGTACATCACTCAAAATTTCTAATTTAACACTCTATTACACTTTATTTATTTAGCACTAGACAATGGCAAATTTTCCCCTTAAGAATTTTTATTAAACACAAAATTGGGTCATGAATTGGTAAAGTGTGTTTTGTTTTGAAGTTATATCTAATAAAAATAAACATTAGTTTTACAATGAAGATCTCATTAAGCCTGTAGGCAATTAGTATTGAAATTAAGTACATAATGAGATATTTACTAATCTATATTTTATGATGTGCTTGTAAAGGTATTAATTATTTGACTAGGTAGTGAAAGGATTAGTTGTACAACAGCATGTAGAGTTTACCAAGTAAAATGGAATGGAAATTTTGATTAAGATGACAAAACATCAACCACGTTTCTTAATTTTTAGAACAGTTGGTATGCATAGGGTATACCATTTAAATTCTATTAAAGTTACAAACATGGAAGAAAATATCTAGTAAAAAGAAATACTCCTTTGACTTCACAGTGGTGTTTTGATTATTTTTATTATTATTTAATATTCACCAAGCAGCCATGCTGAGCAAAGTGCTAATTTAACATTTATCAAGTGCTGTGAAGTACTTAGATGAAGGAGACCAATCTGGTATTATTGTATTTAGAAATTCAGACTATCTATTCATCAAAATATTTGGTGAACACAAATTTTTCTTTTTTATTAATTATAATTTCCATCCTTTCCCTACTTCTTTTAGAAGTACAATATTTTATAAATATTATGTTTTTACAACCAGCTTTTCCTTTAGTTTATTAATTATTCAAGACAAGGATTTTAGTAATTATTGCGTTATACTCATAACCATGAACTTATGACAAACAAAGCTGAAGCCCAGGGGCTTTTATGTTTGATCCTGGGCATATAAAGTCACTTTTAAAATCATCCAGTCTCACTTCCTTCCTTTAACGTTTTAGATACTACATATTGTTATCACTCTGATGATTTCAAGACACAAAAGTAAGACATATTAATCTTTACCTAATCTAAACTCATGGTCTGTATGTTGTTTTTAATTTTTGTCAGGCAGTTGTGAAGGTCTACAAATAGTACTTGGAGTCAGAAGACTTGAATCTGTATTTCTGCTCTACCACTTACCAGCTGGCCAAGGCACCCATTCAAGTGTCTGTTTCTTTATTTGTTTAAGTGAGGCTAAAAAATATCAAACTTTCAGAGGCATGAAGTGGACATGAAAACTTTAAAAATGTTATTTTTATTTCTTCCATTATCTCTCCCCCATCCCCACCATACTTTCTCTGTACTTCTTCCTTGAACGTAAAAGATAACAAGAGATTCCGAGGTAATTTGATTTTTTTTTAATCCCAGTTTTATTTAACCAAAATTGAATGGTACACCTATACCATGCTACATACTTAAACTACGAAAATAAGGCTGCCCTTTAAAGGCAAATAATAAAAACAATTTCTGACAGCATCTCATTTTTTTGTTTACCTTAAATTTCTATCACAGTGTTAATCTATTTGGCTTATTTCTTAAAATTCACAGTCACTTTTATTTATATCTAAAATTAAGATAAAATTTCTTAGAGTCAAAAGACAAATTGCTAAATATACAGTAGTCTCCTTTCTAGATAATCAACCTGCTCAGCCTACCTTGAAAAAAAAAAAAAAAAAGAATATACATCTCATGAAGGATGCACTTGTCACAAACAAGCTTAAAGATAGAATGGAAAGCAAATGCTATATTGTCTGTAAATAAAATGTAGCAATAGACCAATAACACGATGGATAGGACCTAACTTGAAAGATGTTACCACAACTGTCTGATGGTTGTCTCCAAGGAGACAGATGCCAGTGTTAGGAAAATGACTTAAACAACTGCTAACTGGAGTCTCTTTAATTTATGTCACAGATGGGATTGCCAGAAAATATTGGTGGGTGTTTTAAAAACATGACCTAATCTTTCCCTAATTGAGGAGGCTTCTAATTGTGTAATAATTGGTTTTCACAGTTGAATGTCACAGTGTTAAGGACATTTGTCAATGTATTACCTCTAACACTAAGCAAAGCAAATACTTTATCTCAAATGTATCTTTTTATATACATTTTCCAAAATGTATATTGTATTAATAGCTATAATTATAGAAGGTTGTGTTAACTGAATGAACTGCTATCTGAAAGGTTGGCAGTTCGAAACCGCCAGTGGTTCCGCTGGAGAAAGATGTGGCAGTTTGCTTCCTTAGAGATTTATTGCCTTGGAAACCCTATGGGATCGCTATGAGTTGGGATTGACTTGACGGCAGTGGGTTTGGCAGTGGGTTATGTTAACTGAGTACTTAATATGTTCCATACACAGGACTAGTCCTTTATATTAATTAATCTGCTCAGCAAATATATATAGTTCCATTAACCTTTCCCTTTTAAGAAGGAGGAAATTTGAGCTGGGAGAATTTTAGTTGCTCACGCTGCTCTCTATCTCACCCTTGTGAGAAATGCAATACTCATAATTTTAACCTCTAATGACATACTGCTTGCTGAACCACGTTAAAATATCACATAGCCCACTTCTGGAGAAGTTTTTAAGGAGTTTGTAAGACAAAGTATTTTAAATTAATATTAGCAGTAGTATACATATTTTAGAAGTACAGGATGATATAAGGGTAGGTTAGTCAGTGGGTATCTATGTGTGTATATGTAAAAGAAGAAATGACTCCAGAAGAGCTTGGTAACACTTTTTGAGTGCTAAATACTTTGTAACACATTTTCATATTTTCTCTTTCTAACAACACTATGAAGTATATGTTCTTATCCTAATATCAGAGAAGTGAACACTGAGGCTTAAAGAGGCTGTATATCTTATGCTGTTACATAGCTAGTACTTGGCTGAGCTGGAATTGAAACCTAGGTCGGCTTCACTGCAAGACTTTTGTTCACAATCATCCCAGAGAACTATATTTCCTTAAAAGAAAAGGAACATAGATCATTACAGATGTGCAAAAATTATCAAAGGATAATGTGGAGAGAGAAAGACAGCTTTATAACTGCTGGCATATTTAATTCAAGGAACCTGTTTTCAAAGAGAAAAGTAAATTACAGAATCAGCTGATTTAGACCCATGAGCCTTAATTTCTTCATTTGAATTTTTTAATTGCCTGTATGTACATCAGAATTACCAAAGCTGTGCTCTTTGAGGAAATTGCGTTGTCACAGGGAATTTGTCTGAAGTTTAATTCATAAAACTTTTAAGCATTTCCACACATTACTGAAATTGGCTCCATTATAGCCCACTATATCCTGCTATGTTTTCTGGCTACATCATTAATTTGTTTAGAAATCAAATGTAAAATCCACATCCTTTCTGCTGCATAAGACACTGGGCATATTTAATGCATAAATATTTTAAAATCTTGGTGTTTAAATAACATCTTTAAGGTTGATTAGAATATGGCTTGAAAATCCGTGATGGATCATGTCATTTTGTTTCCTTAATCACTATTAAACATATTTATTAAAACAATAGAATTAAAATGTAATTAAAATTCTCCTGTATTTTAACAAGGTATATATTTTAAAGTAATAAACATATACATTTAATTCAAGTCATAACACATGATCTTATGTGCAGACAATTTATTTCAGATGATTAATTTGTACATACGTAAATGGAAAACCTAAAAATGAATGAAAGCATGCATGCACGCATGAGTGAATTAATGATTGAATGAAAGAAGAGTATTCTGAGGCAGAATGGAATAAAGGCAGTGGGAGAGACATTATGTAATTCCATTCATGGCTCTGACCTGAAGTGTTTGTTTAACTGAGAGAAGCAGCAAAAATTTTGAGTCTTAGTTTTCTCATCATTGAACATGACTAGTAAACTAGATAATCTCAAAATTTAGATGACCATTAAATATTTGATTATATAAAAATGAACACTGATATATTCACTCATTAAACATTTTTTCATGACTACTTACTAAGTGTTATGCTATGTACTATGTATTAGGAATATAGAGATATTAGATATGATCCTAGCCCTACCATTCATTCCAAATGAAATTAATTTTACGGAAAATTTGAGATTATATAAAAGTATGTTTAACAAGCTAAAGATAAATGACGAAGGAATGACTGTCATTAAAAAAGAGCAATATTTTGAAACAAAGACAAGCATAACTAAAATAAAAACAATAAACTATAAAAATAGGCAATTAAATATTTTAAAAGTGAAAAATACAGTCATTGGTTAAATAGGAACTAAGCATAAAGTCTATTGTAACTGGGCTAATGAGAAAATTAGTACAGTAGAAGATGACACTGTGAAATTAATTCAGCATGCAGCCCCCAAAGATACAGTTATTAAAAATGTACTAAACAGCAGTTAAGACACACAGGGAAGAGTTAAAGAAGTTTTTTTAAAGACCAAAAAAAAAAAGAGTTCTAAAAGAAGAGAATGATTGAAGCAACCGCTGAGAAATAATATTTGAAAAATAAACCCAAAACCAGTTGCTATGGAGTTGATTACAACTCATGGCAACCTCACGTGTATCAGAGTGGAACTTGTTTCATAGGGTCTTCAAGGGCAGATTTTTCAGAAGTAAATTGCCAGGCCTTTCTTCCTAGGTGCCTCCAGATGGACTCAAACCTTTACCCCTTCAGCTAGTAGGTGAGTGCATTAACTGTTTGCATCGCCCATAATAACTGAGAATTTTCAAACTGTATATAAGTTCTCAAATTGAAAAGCGTTTTTCAAGTGTTAGATGAATTAATAAAGTCTCATCTAGACACATCATCTCAACCGGTAGAGAGATGGTACATCTAGATATGACTTTATTTTTATTAAACTGAAGCCTTGGAATTACGGTGTTGGTGAAAAAGATTGAATATACCATGGAATGCCAGAAGAACAAACAAATCTGTCTTGGAAGAAGTACAGCCAGAATGCTCCTTAGGAACAAGGATGGTGAGACTCCATCTCACATACTTTGGACATATTAGGAGGGACCAGTTCTTGGAGAAGGACATCACTTGGTAAAGTAGAGAATCGGAGAAGAAAAGGAAGACTCTCAAGGAGATAGATTGACACAGTGGCTGCAACAATGGGCTCAAGCATAACAACAATTATGAGGATGGAGCAGGACCGGGCAGTATTTCATTCTGTTGTACACAGGGTTGTTATGAGTCAGAACCAACTCGACGGCACCTATTAACAACAACAGATATAATGACCTTGAGGATATGAAAAAAAGAAGGAACAAAAAAAAGCTATTAGAAAGGAAGTACAGGTTATTTACAAAGAGACAACATTCAGACCGAGAGCAAATTATTTTCATGTGCAACAGTTGATGCTAGAAAACAGTGGAGTAATATCTTTATACTGCCAAGTAAATCTAGAAGACTTTTTACTCAGCTAAACTACCATTAGAACAAAGGCAAAATAAAGACATTTTGAGAAAAACAAAACAAAACAAAACACTAAGGTAGGAATCCCTACAGAACTTTACCAAAAAAAAAGTACATATATATATATAAATATAACTATATACCCACCCACACATACATACACCTCTTTATGTTTGTGTGTATGTATACACACATAAATATAACTATATATATATAAAGATGAGCTATCAAGAAGAAAATGAGCACAGTCATAAGGATAGATTATAAGAAAAAAGAGGGACAATACAGAATTAAACTAATATAAATCATTAAATTTAATTGACTATTGACTGTAAAAGGATGGGAAAGAGATGATACTTAATGAAATAACTGAAATATGTGGAAATATAGCCATAATCACAGTATATAGATAGATAGATTTACATCTATATATCTCTCTCTGTATTTAATATATACATATAAATAGATTATGTTCACTTTGAAAAGACAAAGATTGTAAGAGTAGACAAATAAACAAGATATCCTTCCACTCTTACTACTTGCAAAATATAGATATAAAATAAACTAAAATTACATGAAAATATTAAAAATAAAGTAATTAAAAAGATTCACCAGGAAATACTAGCAAGAAGAACAACAATAAAACAACAAAGATGCAACAGTATTATCATCAGTCAATAGAGAATTTAAGCAAAAAGCACCTGAAGGGTTAAAAAGAGACACTACATATGAATAAAAAGAAATATTTACAAGACAGATATGATAACCTTGAACTGGTTTGTCTAACAATATAGCCTAATATAGATAAATGATAGTCAAAGACTGAGAGGGAGGGAGGAAGGGAGCAAGGGAGAGAAGAAGAGAGAGAAAAAAAAGAGAGCGATTTAGACAGGAAGCAAGAATCCAACAAGATTTGACAAAGGAATTGACAACTCTACAATTAATAGCGTCAGAAACTGATAAAGTAAGCACACAAAAAAGATAGTAAGCGTATAGATTTGAACAAGCCTATTTTAACACACATACAGCTATACGTATACATACATATATACATAAATACTTGTATGTATAAAATCACTGCACCCCAAAACTTGAAATTGTGTATGTTTAAAAGTATACATAAATAATTTACTAAAACAAGCATCAGGAAAAATGAAAACAACTTGCAGGGATCTGACTACGAGCACTAATGATCAAATTTGGCCAAGGAGATGGCAATAATGAGTCTGTGGAGGTTTATTATTTAAAATCAATTTTATCACATGTAGGAGCCCTAGTGACGCAACCGTTAAGCACTTGACTGCTAACCAGAAGGCCGGCAGTTCATGAGAAAGACCTGGAGATCTTCTCCTGTAAAGAATACAGCCAAGAAAATCCTATGGGGCAGTTCTACTGTCACATGGGGTCACTATGAGTCAGATTCTACTAGACGGCACCTAACAATAACAACAAGAGAACAAGCTAAAGCCAGCGTCACCAGATTGTCTCCAGCTACTTGGTATGATTTGAGGACCTCTAATATCCTCTTCCACTAGCTCTAATTCCCAATTGAGGAGAATTTTCCTAGTTTCCTCTGACACACAGTTTGTTAACAAGAATGACATAGCAGTGAGCTCCTACAGTTCATCTATGGAGAGGAGAACAGCAGAGTGACTTCCTAGAGGAAGGTAGAGATGCGGATACCTAAGAACTGTTTACCCCTACTTTATTGGAACCACTTCTCTTCCTCCGCAAGGTTATAGGGCTGATGGCCCATTTCCAATAGTTGGGGCAGGGGTGGTCTTAGGACTAAAGCTCTTCCAAAGAGCTGCCTTTCCTCATAAACCTGGAGTTTCAAATAAGAGAGTCTTGCCCCTGGCTGCCGGCTTTGTAATATGTACTTGGCTGAGTCATGCTTATTTGCTTTTTTTATTTGTTTGTTCGCCACACGGACTCCATAGACAGAGGAAGATATTTGTTGGAGACAGAGAAAGAAGAAAAAAATGAACCCCCAAATCCTGTGAGAAACAGCGAAGTTGCTAGAGAGCAAGTCTGGTAGTCTGTGATTCCAGCCTAGCAGCCTTCCAGTCCTTGAAGTACATGAAGCACCCCTGCATCCTTATGATGAATTCCTCTTCTGCGTTAGCTAACTCATGTATTTTTCTGTTAGCAGCAATTTAGAGAGTCCTAACTAATTCCGGGCGGGTTCGAAGGGAACGGAACAGGCATGCTTGGAAGAGGTTCCAGAGCAAGAAAGTTCAAGGCATGAGGCAGGAGGCAGGGCTTCAGCCTGCAGTGGGCAGCCCAAGGTCACTAAGGAGGTCAAAGGAGCCCAGTCAGAAGACCTGGGGAGGGCAGCGGAGACAAAGACATTCTACTTTAGGAATTTTGCCCAGGACTGGCCTGCTGAAGGTGTAAGCAAATAAATAGACCATACACAATAAAGACTCTGTTGCAAACCAAAAACCAAACCATTGCCACTGAGTTGATTCTAACTCATAGTGACCCTATAGGACAGAGTAGAATTGCCCCCACAGGGTTTCAAAGGAACAGCTGGTGGATTCAAACTGCTGACCTTTTGGTTAGTAGCAGAGCTCTTAACCACTGCACTATCAGGGCTCAGCAAAGCAAAGCACTCTAGGGCAGAAAATATTTAAGAAGCTCTGCTAAAGAGACACCATTTCATGTCTACATTTTTGCAATCCTTTCTCATTTCCTTTGTTTCTTCTCTGTTTCTTGTGTTCAATAGTCATTACTTGGAAGTTTGAATTTTTTATTGAGCGATTTCTAGTTCAGTAGCTCTATTCCACTTGTAAAGTGCGGTGTTGCCCTCCACTGCGTCGCTCCACGAAGGGCAGTCTCCCAAGACCTGCTCTGTGACCTGCCATGACCCCCTGCCCATCAGCAGTTTGATCGTCAGCATCCTCTGCCTTATCACGAACCTAAAATAATGATTCATTCCTTCCCTCAGCCAGAACTGTTGCTTCAAGGGTGAGGGAAGCAGGGAGGAGGAAGGGAGGGCATTCACAGGCCTGCCTTCCTGAACTGCTCCTGGTAGTTCTTACTAGGCCAGAAAAAGAGAAACTTACAGGCTGCTGTCAGGAGAGCAGTTTTAGCTCCAGGCATCTGTCAGCAAAAATTGTACTTTCATCAGAAGCAAACCTGCATAACAATTATTTCAGGTCACTGGTGTTATCATTGTACTTTCAGTTTAAACAGACACATGGGAGTGACAGTAAATCTAATGAAGTATTGGTTTTGGAGCATTTAAACAGCAAAAATCCAGTATATTTTAAGGGCAGACTGGTGATTCATGCACTGTAATTTCAAAGGCTTTTTAAAGGAAGTCCTTGACTTTGTTTACTTTTTCATTCCAATAAATAATTCAGAGATTCACACCACAACTGACATTCTGCAACATTATTGTCATGTTTTAAAGGAATTGGTACAGCAATGAAAAATATAACTACTGACTGAAATAACTTGAACGACAGGTTTAGAAATTCACCATGATTTAAACAGTAAACTAATCAACAAGTCTTTTCCTAGAAACTACTGTGAACTCAGCAGGGTGCTAAGTGCTGTCGTAGATGAGGGATGGGTTGGATGTGAGCCTTACCCTAAGGCAGCTTAAAATCTAGTTGGAAAGATACAATTAGTACAGGTAAAGCCTTAGAGAAAAAAAAAAAAAAGATCTTATGGTTAGAATTTCAAGTACAAGAAAAGTTGGGAAATATCAACGTGGGTTGGGGAGAATGAGAAAGCTTCATGAAGGCAGTAGCTATTGAAGGACTGGCAATACAGGACAAGTGGAGAAGTGAAGAAGGTAGGGACTCTGTGCAGAAGTAATGGAATGAAGTCCAAGAATCTTTCTTACAGATTTCATAGTTGGATTCCTTGAACAAAACACACAGGTATTCTGAAATCTAAACCAACTATCTGACATTCTCAAACATAGCTATCAAAATTTGGTATAATATCCATTTAATGGAGGCCTGGTGGTACAGTGGTTAAATGCTCGGCTGCTAACCAAAAGGTCAGCAGTTTGAACCCATCAGCCACTCCAAGGAAGAAAGAGGTGGCAATCTGCTTCTATAAAGATGTACAGTTTTGGAAACCCTATGGGGCAGTTCTACTCTGTCCTAAAGGTCGTTATGAGTGGGAATCGACTGATAGGCAGTAGGTTTGGTTTTTTTGGTATGCATTTAATAAGAGGCTATTGAGCCCAACAAGGCAATGGGCTACTTTCTACTTAACTTGCTGGAAAATAAATAAATAAAACAAAACACATGTGTGAGCCACAGAAGCACTGACAGTCATATATTTAAGGGTAATTATAATAGTCCTATCATCATCATGATGAGTCGGAATCAACTCGACAGCAGTGGGTTTGGTTTTTGGTTATAATAGTCCTATAGGGTTGGTATGAGTCGGAATGGACTCGTGGGCAGTGGGTATCATAACAGCCTAGGAATGCAGGACTTGGCACCCATGTGCCGAAAGCTGGGCTAAGTACTTCACATATATTATTTATTCTTCACGCTCTAAGTACTCTTATTAGATCCACTTACAGGCAAAGAACCTGAGCTACTGATAGGCTAAGTAAGTTGCCCAGTGTCATATAGATATTGGGCAGTGGAAGAGAATATGCAACCGGATCCAATATTCCTAACCACTACCCCCTGCCCATGGAATTAGTATTAATTAATCTCTGAAACGAAACAAAACACTCGCCATCTAGGAGATTCTCGATCCTGGTGAGCCCATATGTGTCAGAGTAGAACTGTGCTCCATAGGATTTCCAATGGCTGATTTTTTTTTTTTAGAAGTAGATCTCCAGGTCTTTTTTCTAACGTGCTTCTGGGTGGACTAGAACTACCAACCTTTCAGTTAGCAGCTGAGTGCATTAACGATTCGTAGCACTCAGCGATAATTAATCTGTGCAAACTTTTAAATTATGATCTGCCCAACACTTACATAGGTGTGATCATGGATGTAAAGTAAATAAAAAACGTGGCACCTATGTCAAAACACTTATAATTTATCTGAGTTAAAATGAGCACAGGACAGAGCTGGTAATAAATATAAGCTAGTAATTGAGGCAGGCAGGAGATGTTTGAAAGAACTCAGAGAAATAATGTGGGCTGTAGAAAGTGAGAAAAAAATTAGATGATTTAATTAGTCTTTGAAGGATGAAGATGATGTAGAATTAAGTGGAAAGACGATTATAATCAGGGGAGATGAGCACTGAATGCTCATGGGAAGGCAGCACAGTATGGTGTGTGTGCCATGGCTTCTGTAGTTTGCCCAACTGGATTCAAATTCTGGCTACTCTACCTGGTAGTCCTGTGTGACCTTACACAAATTATTTAGATAACCTAAACATTTGTCTCTTTTTTCTAGAAACAAGAATAATAACCATTACCTTATACAGTATTAATGGTTAGAGATTCTTTATGTAAAAGAATCCCTGGTACTTCATAAATGCTCATTAAATTATATTTGCTTAAAATAATTATTACTGGTAGACAATGAGTAACCCAGAATAACTGAAGTAAAGGGCTTCCCTTGGAATAAGGCACTTACTATGAATGCAGAATCAAGTGTAAGTGCAAGGGATTAGCTAAATCAGGAAAAACTGTAAAAAGGTGCACAGCAAGGGAACAGAGCCAGAGGCAGGCCAATAGCTACAGAGCTGTGTCCAGGGTGAGGGACATGCTGAAGCATGAACAGAAAATTTGCAGTTAGATCTTCATGCATGTGAGGGAGAGCTTTGAAAAGGCCAAGGGATTAGATTATATAACAGAGAGCAGCAACCCAGGTATAGCAGACACCTCTTGTCCCCACCTCACATCCCCTCGGCCTCATTTCTGATTCCAGCTCTGGCTTCAGTAGACAGTTTTAATAACCTTCACTTTGTGTTGACAGCATCTTGTCTCAAATATGCCACACTGTCTTCTGCTTTCTGACTTGAAGTTTCTCAAGTGAGCAGGAATGTATATGCCCCCAGGGACAACTTCTACAATTGTCTAGGGACCCATAGGTAAATGCTCCGTATTATCCTCAGCCATTCTATAGGTTCCTTAGAAGCTTCATTGAAATCAATCCCAGTTTCATATAGCTGTGATTACAATAATTCACTCTTAAATAGTCTCCTTTATTTTACCTTCCTAGGAAACCCTGGTGGTGTAGTGGTTAAGAGCTATGGCTACTAATCAAAAGGTTGGCAGCTTGAATCCACCAGGTGCTCCTTGGAAACTCCACGGGGCAGTTCTACTCTGTCCTATAGGGTTGCTATGAGTCGGAATCGACTCAATGGCAACAGGTTTGGTTTGGTTTTTTTTTAGTCCATCATTCCTGCTCCCTGGAATCACTTGCCAAATAATTACCTGTGCATTAAGTTCTTGTTTAGCTCTGCATTTGAGGAAGACCCAGGCCAAGCACTAAGCAAGCAGAAGAGACAAGGAAGGGAGGGGTCATATATTAGGGAGGCAGGAGAGCCATAGACATGCGATACTCATACCATAAAAGACATTTAGTATGTATTCCAACTCTTACCTTGTACAAGCAGGTACATCTTCTTTGTAGAAATAATAAAGCATCAGAGCTCGAAGAAAACACGGCAAGCCCAGCCTCTTCATTTTGTGCAAGAGGTAAATGCTAGAACCGGCATTCTAGTCTCTGGAATTTGAATTAGTGCTCTTGCCATTGCACCAAGATGCTGCTACATTCCTTTATATTGTCACTGATAACCAATCTAGCTACCCAAGGATTTGGGCATTGCACGTAGAACAAATAGAAGCAGCTGTTTGGAATAGGGCAAGAAGGAGTACAAATCAGGCTACTTCCTAATAAGGAATGTTTTTGGTTAAAAAAAAAAAAAAAAAAACTAAATAAAAAAGGCGTAGTTTGTTAAGAAGGAGCACAGGTGGGGCTGCTAACCGAAAGGTGGGTGGTTCAAACCCACTAGCCACTCTGAGGTAGAAAAGACCTGGTAATCTGCTCCTGTAAAGATAACAGCCTAGGAAACCCTATGGGGCAGTTCTACTCTGTCCTATAGTGTCGCTATGAGTCAGAATTGACTTGATGGCATACAACAACAATAACAGTTTGGTAAGAGTTGGCACAGAGAGGAGATAAACAGCAGACATCTTAAAGGACCAATCAATAGTTTTTTGTACAAGTGATTGGGAAAATGGCAATATGGGTGATAGAGATAAGGAAGTAAGAGAGTCACAAAATTCCAGTGTAGAGAACATCTACTGCTTTGCCTGACCTTCATCCACTTCACCTCCTTTTTCTGTTAAGACCACCACTGTTTTCCCTTGGGAAACCACAAATCCTTCATTCTCAGTCCATCTGCCAGTAAGTGGGCTCTGCTTCATGGCGACCTTATGTGTAACCGAATGGAGCGTTAATCATCTTCATGATCAGTGGTATGCTCTATTCCATTGTTGCGACTATGTGTAGTACCTTCCATTCAAGGGGGCTCATCTTCCAGCACTATATTAGACAAATATCTGTTGTGATTCATTGGGTTTTCATTGGCTAATTTTCTGAAATAGATAGCCAGGCCTGTCTTCCTACCAAAACCTGTCTACCATGGGTGGTCCTGCTGGTATTTAAAATACCTGAGCATAGCTTCCAGCATCGTAGCAACACAGAAGCTACCACAGTATGACAAACTGAGAGACATGGAGTGGTTTCTGTTACATATACATTAACATCAAATGTTAAGGCAGAAGATAATGTTAGGCACTAAGATTAATACCCAGGTGTATAAGATGATGTTTTTATCAAAATTGATTATTGCCATGATGATCAATAATAATTTACATTACTAGTTAAATATGATAATAATTTGACAGTCAAATATGCCCTAAACCACCTTCTTGAGTATAGAGGGTATAGATGTTTTCTAAGACATCTAAACCTTTCAATGCAAACAAGCTCTTAGTTTTATCCCTAACTAAATGTTTCTGGAGCCCTGGTGGCTCAGTGGTTAAGAACTTGCTGCTAACCACAAGCTTGGCAGTTCAAATCTACCAGCCGCTCCTTGGAAATCCTATGGGGCAGTTCTACTTTATTTCAGTAGTCCCTTCTAGCTCTAAAATTCTATGAGTCTGCAATGTTAGTTTATCATTTATGGCATCTCTTAATTGCTTTAAAAATAATCTTTGCTGGACAGCTTGTCTTTTTACTTGAAAAGGTGCAATTGAAAAGTTTGTTTTTTTTTTCTAATTTATTGTTTCCCTGTGAGGATTTCTACATACTTATTTTTTTTAATGGTACAGCAATGTTATTAATCCTCCTAAAAATTAGATAGTTTTATATTACCCCAGGCACTGACTTACAGAAAATTACTACACCAAAGACTTGATAACATTTCTCTATATGTAATAATCTCAGTTATCAAAACCATTGCTGGATAGCATGTTTTTACAACAATGGGTTAAAGTAATCCAATGACAGTCAATTATATTTAAAGAACCACCTTGAGGGAGCAAGTACTTAACACATTTTTGCTAGGTGTCAAACGTCTTGTGAATGTTTACTTAAAAAGACAAAATATTACATGACAGGATTTGACCCATTGTTTAATAAAAACTGAAAATATGTCCATCAGCATAAGTAAGAGAATACATATGTAAATAGAGGGCAAATCAGAGTGCTGAGGGAAAATAAAGAAGTTAATGATTCCCATAGCAGAAACGTCTAAAATTCATTTTGATTCTCATTTCTTTATAGCTGTTGAATGAATACCTCTTTCTCTCCTTATCCAATGGGTACTATTTTTTTTTCAGGCTATCATCATCCCTCTATCAGGTTTCTTTAACGGCCACTTACTGGGTCCTCCTACTTCAGTCTTTATTTCCTCCAAGCAAATCTCCACACCGCTGCTCCCCAGCGTGAAACTAATCGTATCATTCTCCTCCTTGCCAAGCACTCTTAGGGTAGAGTTTAAACTCCTTGGCATTGGATACGAGGTACTTAATAATCTGGTAGCTGTTGAGCTCTCCAGCTTCATTATTTGCCACACTCTGCCTAATGCTCTAGGCTCTAACCACACAAAACTGACGACAGAGGAGTTGTCCAGTTAGACTTGGAATCTTTGAACATGCTCTTCTCTCTGTCTGCAAAGCCTTTCCAACTCTCCTTCATCTGTGCAACCGCTATTCATCCTGCATGAACCAGTGGATGTGTTTCTCTTTCCCTGATAGCTTCCCACCTACTTTTCTACTTTCTGGAGCCCTGGTGGTGTAGTGGTTAAGAGCTTGGTTGCTAACCAAAAGGTCGGCAGTTTAAATCCACTAGCCACTCTTTGGGAACCCTATGTGGCAGTTCTACTCTGTTCTATAGTCACTACGAGTCGAAATCGACTCGACAACAACGAGTTTGATTTAGTCTCTACCTCTAGACTGGGCTACTTGCATCTCTTTAGTGTCCCAATAAATCCCCATTGATCCCAATCATAACATTCATTATGTTCTATCATGTTGTTTACTTGTCTGCCTCTCACATGATCACACAATTGTATATTATGTGAATTACAGTATGTGCTCAACAATCCTTAGCTAAATTTATGAATAAATGAATACTTTTATCTTCGTGAGTTGTTCAGAGAGAAATTAAATATGTAATCTATCATTTTGACCCCCCCCCATATGAAAGTATATAATGTGAGACAAGAGTCAGGAACACATCCTCACATTAGTGATACACCATTAGAAGCACTTATCATTTGAAGACGTTTGGGGAAAGTATATTGAGTTGCTGAAAATAGAACTAGTGACCCTTCAGACACTTTGGTCATTTCAGAGCAGTTGTTGGAACAGGGCTTTGAATAAAAACATAGTGAAAAAGAATGGCAAGGTGAAAATCAGATTTTTTTTCTAGCATTCTTAAAGGTTTTACATACATATATATATCTATATATAGCCATAGAAAGTACAAAAGAATAATAATTCAAGTTATACAATAAATATCCAAGTAAAGAGTCATTGTGGCTTGTCCTGATTCCACACAGAACCATACTGACTATGCATCCAGTGATTTTGTAAATATAAGACCTTGTATTGATTTGCCTATTTGTTCTAATTAGATTAAAGTGTAGTTTATATAATAGAGAGCTCTGGGTAAAGTACTTATTTCCAGTTTTCTAAAGGGAGGTATGATACGGTATTAATTTCCAGGTTTCTAGGTAACATGGTAATTAAATGCTGTGGTATTTTACTCAAGTCATAAACTACACCAAACCTACTCTTAAAATAGCTGAAGTTAATAAGAAAAAGAAAAAATCAGACCAGAAGTTTGGTTCTGGAGATATGTCTTTGGCTATTGTGTTGACAGTACAGTATTATATCTTAACATGTGAACTCATAACACACACACACACACACACACACACACACACACACACAAAATCAATGACTAAATAGTCATGCAGGAAAATGATACTAGCCACTACACTTCTTTGACTCTTGCATAGTAGTTAGGACTGTACCTTCTACAGGATTTTGCTCAACAAAAATTGATTAGTTGAGAAAGTCATAATTTCTGCCCTGCAGTTGTACCTTCTTTCTGGTTCCCTGGGTCGAAAAATAATTTTTGACTGCACTCTTTCCTCTGACTCACTCAGAAATAACACATTATTAGGCTCTATTATATTTTTCTTGGGAATGTTACTGAGATGCTTCTCTTTCTATTTCTTTTGGGCCCTTTTATCTCTCAGCATCAAGTATCATGTGGAAAGCCTGACAGCATTCACCACATCCCATTTGGAAGAATGAAAGAGATTCCTGTGGTCCTTAGTTTACCGGCTAATTTTTTCATCTATAAAATATATTTAATCTGGAGGCAGGGCCAAGATGGTGGAGTAGTCAGATGCTTCCGGTGGACCCTCTTACAACAAAGACCCGAAAAAACAAGTGAATTGATTATATATGGCAGTCTGGGAGCCCTGAACATGAAAGCCAGAGTTGAGTAACCGGACTGAGTGGCAGGGGGAGGGAGAGACAGTTCAGAAGCAGTGAGGAGTTGCCAGACCTGACCCAGAGAGAGCCTGAGCCCTTCAGGCCTGATCAGCTCGGGGGTAAGCGGTGAGGCAGGCAAGCAGCAGTGCTTGGGAGGTGCGTTTTCTGCACTGGTAGAGAGCCAGCACCAGAGAGTCCACACGGCCACCCAGAACCAGTGAGAAGCAGCCCTGGATCAGTGAAAGATAAGTACTTGCATATAGCCTACCGCATGGATAAAAACACCCGTGTTAGGGAAAAATCTCTCTCCCATTTACCTCCTCGCTCCCCTCTCTGCACTGGCTCCCGGACCAGCTTCAGCAATTGCTGAGTCCCCTGGGCCAGAAGTAGGATCCATCACACACCTGGAGCCATTCTCCTTGCCTTGGAGAGTGAACAAATTAACAAACAGGGAAAAAATAAACTGCCAACTCCCCTAAGCCAGGAACCTACGGTAGGCACAGCTCCTTTGCCTAGGCACAGGCATAAGGGATCCACGGACTTTGAGTGCCTTTCCCCCTGCATAGACTTGTGTGGGCCCATTTCAGCAGTGTAGGCCCTCATTACCGCAGTACAATAGGGTATATACCAGAAGTCTAACTTCAACTGTTTCAGCTGTGAAGTGGAAGGTTCTTGACATTTGACACTGTTCCATCCATTAAGCAGGGTCTTCATCTACCCACGTCAGAGGCCTGAGGACTGGTGTCTCCACCCATGCCACCTAGCCACCTGCGATAGGGGCCCATCAATAAGAGGTGCCCCTCAGTCCTTACAGCCAACAGCATTAGGTGCTCATAGTCTGGCTGCAAAACCCACCCACCTACGTGCTCTAGGAAACAGGGACACGCCTTTTTCCTGGACACTTGGTGGCAGCCGTCAGTCCCTTGCCTTGCTCAGAGTGTGTCCCCCTGCTGCAGCCAGATGCCTGTGCCTACACCAATCACCCATGCCTGTCTAGGACTGTAAGTGAGGGCCTACACCTCACACTTGGTGGTTTTCTACCACCTGGGCACTTCAGCTGAATCCATACAGGAGGAGTGGGAAGACTCCTGAGCTCACATACCTAGTAACAGATCTAACCACCTGGTGACAGGACATTAGAGCTTCAAAGGGGCCAATAATCAAACTAGCTCATATGAGCAGCCTATTTGGGCATATCAAAACAAAACAAGAAGCTAGGGCACAGTGAGCAAACATAAATAAATGTAATAACTTCTTGATGGCTCGGAGACAACAGTCAATATCAGATCACATAAAGAAGCAATCCATGATGGCTTCAGCAGGCTCATAAAATAAAGAATCTAGAAATTTTCCAGAGAAGAAAAATTTCTTGGAATTACCGGAGGCAGAATACAAAAGATTAATATGCATAACTCTTCAAGAAATTAGGAATGAAATCAAGTAAAATGCAGAGCATTAAATAAAGGAAATCAAAAAGATTAGAGAAAAGCATAATGACAAATTTAACAGGCTGCAAGAATCCATACAGAGACAGTAATCAGAAATCCAGAAGATAAACAATAAAATTTCAGAATTAGACAACCCAATAGAAAGTCATAGGAGCAGAATTGAGGCAATGAAAGTCAGAATTAGTGACATTGAAGATAAAGCACTTGACACCAACTTATTTGAGGAAAAGTAAGATAAAAGGATTAAAAAAATGAAGAAACCTTAAGAATTTTGTGGGACTGTATCAAGAGGAATAACCTAGGAGTGATTGGAATACCAGAAC
>NW_004444034.1:2657147-2702777 GCF_000243295.1 Trichechus manatus latirostris
TGGGGTTGTTAACCAATGTCATAAAACAACATGTGTACTACTGTTTCATGAGAAAGTATTTGTTCTGTAAGCCTTCACCTGAAGTACAATAAAATATAAAAAAATAAAATATATAAAGACTTAGTAAATACAAAACAAACAACAATGAAAAAATGAAAATACATAAAGAAAAATGACTCAACACAGAAAATTAAGTGGAACAAAGAAACTGTGAACACCACATAAAATATGTTTAAGCTATGTAATTGTCATGCTCAAAGTAGTTCAAGTGCTTCCTCTTGCCTACTATATCAACTCTAAACTCATCTAACTTGTATGCTATTGTTAGGTGACATGGAAACTTCGACTCATAGCAATCTCATGTGGCATAGTAGAACTGCCCCATAGTGTTTTCTTGGCTATAATCTTTACAGAAGTAGATCGCCATGTCTTTCTCCCACAAAGCTGCTGGGTGGGTTCAAATTCCAACCTTTTGGTTAGCAGTCAAGCGCTTAACCGTTGCGCCATCATGGCTCCTTAACTCACATATACACTGCTGTTATTCTCTGCATCTCCTGTCCTGCTAAATGTACTTGTCTAACGTATTTTTAACCTCTGCCTCAGAACTGCTCCTCCATTCCAGCTTCTCTTGATGACCTCATGCACGTTGCTTACTGTTTCCAGGTTTTACACCTTTACATGTATTATCATTCATTCTACCTAGAATGTAGCCACTATACATTCTACTTCATATGCATCACCTTCCTCAAAATTTGAATTGAAATTCACCTCTCCAGTAAGCCTGATCTCTCTCATGACCAATCATTTTTTCACTGCTGTATCCCTGCATACTCTGAGCACCTTGGAACTCATTTTGTGCTATGTTGATTTGCACTTGCTGATACAGAGCTTGGTAAGATTCCTTAAGCCATTTTCTGTTTATTTTCTCTTCCCAATATACTCCTCAGGTTTGAAGCCACAGCCTCCAGGTTCTTAGCATCTTTCAGCCTCAGAGCTCCTCCAATAATGTGGTTGTATTAGTTTCCTAGGATTGCTGCAGTAAATTAATACGAACTGGGTGGCTTAAAACATACACTTATTCTCTCAGAGTTCTAGAGGCTAGGAGTTCGAAATCAGGGTGTCAGCAGTGCTGATTCCTTCTGAGGGCTCTGGGGGAGGACCTGTTCCATGCGTCTCTCCTAGCTGCTGGTGACGGCCAGCAATCCTTGATGTCTCTTGGCTTGTAGATGTATCATTCCAATCTCTGCCTCCATCTTCACATGCCTTCTCCCTGTGTGTCTGTCTCTGTGTTCTTTTTCTTCTCTTACAAGGATATCAGTCACATTGGATTAGGGTCTACCTTACTCCAGTATGACCTTATGTTAACTTAACTAATTACTTCTGCAAAGACCCTATTTCCAAATAAGTTCCCATTCACAGGTACCCCAGGTTAGGTTTCGATCATACCTTTTTGAAGGACACTGTCAGCCCATAACAGTGGTGGCTTCTAAAGTCCTCATTCTTAACCCTGTCCTTTCTGCATATGAACCTGATATTTTAAAACAAAACAAAACAATAATAAAACTCTGAGTTATAGTCTTTTTATATCCCTACATTGTGGTGGAGAAATTAAAATTTACTTCTAATTATACCTTATTATGACAGAGAATAACACCCCAAACAATGTTTAAAACTTTAGAGAATGTAAAGTAGAATTTCCTGGGCCATATAAGTTTCTTTCCATTGCCACCTCTGCCTCGTACCAAATTGTTATGACTCACATGAAGTTGCCAGAATTGCTAAATTAAAAACTAAAAAAAAGAAAAAAGCTAATTTCAGTTTCTGGATTCTAGTCATGTTTTGTTTACTATGCTATATGAAAAAAAGCAAGTACTGCATCCATAAAACTTTTTTGCCATTAATAATACACAAGGATTTTATCAGAAAATACCTAATTTGGGATTTTTTTTTCTACATTACATAAGAAAAAAATGTTAAACTCCCACTGCCTATATGAGACAGTCAGTTTTAATCAATGGAAAAATCAATTCTTAGTCCAGAGAAAGACACACATACAGTGTACAAGGTCTTGTTTGTGACCTTTCATATATTCCCTTCACATTCTCCTTCCTGGCTCTCTGTAAACTGCTATCTCAGTTTCTATTAATGGTTCACTGGGCTACAAAAGATACCCATGGAGCTTGAAAAGAAGTTCAGTCTTTTTCTTTAGAAACTAGTTGTATCACTTAACTGCAGTTCTTATACTCACATCAAGAAAGCTTGCAAATTCCACTCTGAGGAACGTTTGCTTGCTGTGCTGGTGTTCACAATCAGCCTCACTCCTGTGGGGATTATACTTGTGTACACATACGGAATGTATGTGGATTGGGGATCTTTCAAAGTTCCTCAGAGATGGAGCCACAGATTCTAGTTCCTTAGACCACCTAGAATAACGTCAAAATTGCCTATGGTAATCACTGCTATATGAAGAAGGTAATCAGATCAGTTGTTGTAGAGTTGACTCCAACTCATGGCGACCCCATGTGTGTCAGAGTAGAACTGTGCTTCATAGGGTTTTCATTGGCTGACTCTTCAGCAGTAGATTGCCAAGCTTCTCTTCTGAGGTGCCTCTGGGTGGACTCTAACCTCCAACCTTCCGGTTAGCAGGCAAGTGCATTAACCATTTGTACCACCCAGGGACCCCCTGTGAAAAAGGTATACTTATTAAATTAAGCACAGAGAGTCATCTTGAGTAAAAGGAATATGCTAAAAGCTAGTAAGTCTGAAAAGCACATGCAAATTTAAGAAACTAAATTAGGTGTCTACCTCTGTCACCAGCTAGATCTGCCAGTTTGAGATATTCCCTTGACTTTCTGGCACCCAAATATAATCAGATGAGGAGCTAACAACACGTGCTCTACTACTTTTTGAGGTTTTTATGGAGTATAAATGTAACAATACTGTCTTAGTCATCTAGTGCTGCTGTAACAGAAATACCACAAGTGGATGGATTTAGCAAAGAGAAGTTTATTCTCTCACAGTCCAGTGGGCTACAAGTCCAAATTCAGGGCTTCAGCTCCAGGGGAACACTTTCGCTGTCGGCTCCGGAGGAAGGTCCATGTCATCAATCTTCCTGTGGTCTGGGAGCATCTCAGCACAGGAACCTCAGGTCCAAAGGACGTGCTTTGCTCCTGGCACTGCTTTCTTGGTGGTGTGAGGTTCCCATGTGTCTCTGCTCGCTTCTTTCTTTTATATCTCAAAAGAGATTGCATTAAAACACTATCTAATCTTGTCAACCTCATCAGTATAACCTCATCACAGTGATAGAATTTTCAACACATAAGGAGATCACATACAATCTCATCATAGTGATAGAGTTTACAACACCTGAGGAAATCACATCTGATAACACAATCATACAGTACTGGGAATCATGACCTAGCCAAGTTGCTACACACATTTTTTGGGGGACACAATTCAATCCATGACAAATACATAGCAAAACACATATCTGTAGATAGAGACACGTATGTATGGTGAACTTCACATATGGAAGGTGGTATTGATACCTTATTATTTTCATTGTTTTTTGTTAGAATAAGGGACTGAACTTTGATATGTTAAGCATTGTTAAGGTACATTAAATTAATTATGTAAAGTTATTTGAGTAGACCAAAAAAATTTCTTCAAATAAATACATAACTCTAGCATTTGATACATAAAGTTTACAGCACTAGAAATGTCTTATTTGTATTTTCAAATAAACAATAAATGCATCATAACATGTAAATGAAGTTGAGCATTTCTTGCAAAATTTATTTTTATTTGCCAGTAGAATAATTCCAAATTTATTTTTTCTAATAACCTAGTCACTGAGTAGCTATAATATCTATTGATCTTGCTTCTTCCAGATCAATATCACATTGTCAAGACAGCCTTTCAGTTTTTCCACACACAACATCTGAAAAAGTAGTTAACTGCTGAGTGGAAATATCGTTAAGCTCATTTAAATAAGTAATCATTATGTAATATTCCAAACAAATATGCCATTCCCAGGCTTTCTATACATGGAGTTACATTTGTTCAACTTGCCCTGGACTGTTTTATTTAGGGAGCTGAGTAATTAATCAACAAATAACCAAACTATTACCTGCATCTGGCTTATGATGCTATAAGTACACTGTATTAGGATTTTTCAAACATAGGTAATGAATGAAGATTTGCGTCTACTCTGAAGATCTGATTATGGATTACACCCATAATCCATGCTCAAAGGCTTAGAAGCACTGTTTTTACCCTTCTTCCTTTGCTGTAATTTTCTGAGTCTTTATTAGTTGACCAGACCTTGTGGCAGAAGGAGAAAAGCATAGTTTCTCCCCCAACCATACGTGCTTGTGGTAGTCTTTCTTTTATAAATCAAAATGACAAACAGTTTTATTGTAGTATTTTTAATTCTGCCGAGTTCAAAATCACTATAAGTTACTTGCATTAAGTGATTAGATATCATCGGTATGCAAACCGTATTTATCTCATTTCTATGCTAACTTGCTATTATGTCTCACATTTGTTTCTTATTATCAGCAATTCGTTGGGGAAAAGTGTGAAAATGACATCCTCCAAAGAAAAATCCCTGGTAAGTGTAGGCACACTTAACATGGCTCCTCCTAAAGACAATATTATCACAACAAAAATTCACGGTCTAAGAAATGAGAGTAAAGGAGCATAATGATAATCATTCTTGTCTACCAGACAATATGAAAGGACCATTCCATTCATTTCTGTGAGCCAGGTAAACCATAGGAAGATAATTCTGAACTTATTTTGTGGTACGGGAGCTGGCTCTTAACAAATAAGAGGATTATGGAAATCAATAGTAAAATAGTAAAAGACAATGTTCAGTAAAAAATAATTTTTTGTTGAACTACCAAAAAGCAAAACAACCTCATAAAACCAGTATATCCTTTCTCCCCTGAAATAGCAATGGGAATTGAGTTTTCTCAATATAGATTTTCCACCTTCATTTAAAAGGAAGTATCTATTTAAAACTAATGGACTAGAAGGAAACCCAGCATGTAGATCAACCATAGAGTTCCTTCAGAACTGCAAATTCAAACACATGATAAAATCTGTGGGTATACTGTGTTTTTCTTGGTTTCTATTTGTAATAGCAAATAAGAGGAAACCACAGGTTTTCTGTCACTTAAGCAGGTAACACCATAAGCTGACAAGAAAATCATAGTACCCAGCTGGAGAATAAACTCAATGGCAATACTGGATACTGAAGTATTTTATATTTATTCCCATGCACAGCATAATCCAAACCATGTTATTTATACAAGTACCCTTGAAAGAATACTAACCACTCCCAGATATATATTTAACCAAATTCTCCTATGAGAAGCCCTTACAACTACACTAAATATCAAGTTGTACATAATGAAGAGTATATATGTGGCTGAGTAGTGACATCATGTATTCTGTATCATATGAAAGCCCTGTTCCTACCAAAGGATATAAAATAACTTTATAAATATTCCATTATATATGGTAATGACTCTATGTACTGATCTCTGGGCCAGGAAATTGTCATTTAATGGTTTACAGCAATTGTGTAAAACAATTCATATTCCAAATAAAAGCCACCATAAGCAAATGATTTGAAAGCAAGAGGAAATAGAGAGAGAGTAGAAGGTCAAGAATCAGTTCAAAGATCTGGTGGGGTTCACTAAGCTAGACATGTTTTCATTTTCCATTACTGCATAGAAAAGTAAACTTTAGTTGGCTTAGTGAGAAGGGTGAAAATAATTTTAAGGATAGGTAGATGTATATACACACATAGACACAGACACATCTAAGTTATTCATTTACTGAAAAAGAGCATTGTGTCTCTATGTTTGTGCAGTTTTTAGTATGGCTCATATATTGTGTCCATAATTAGCCTTTTACAACTGAACAAATGAAAACAATCATTGGACTTCTGAATAAAATATTTTACTTACTCTTGATTTTGAGGTTATAAGGAAAAAAATCATACCATCAATTACTCAGGAGCATAATTAATCCTTTTATTAAAAAGAAATCTTTGGAAACCAAAATATATTGCAGAAACAAGAACTGTACTTACAGAGAATAGAAACAAAGCATATGATCTAGAGAATTCCAGTATTACAACACCTAACAGTGTCCATTACACATGTATTGATCATTGTCTTAGTTATCTACTGCTACCATAACAGAAATACCACAAGGGGATGGCTTTAACAAACAGAAATCTATTCTCTCACAGTTTGTTGTTGTTGTTGTGGTTAGGTGCTGTCGAGTTGGTTCCGACTCATAGCAACCCTATGTAGAACAGTATGAAACATTGCATGGTCCTGCACCATCCTCACAATCGTGGCTACATTTGAGCCCACTGTTGCAGCCACTATGTCAATCCATCTCTTTGAGGGTCTTCCTCTTTTTCACTGACCTGCTATTTTACCAAGCATGACATTCTTCTCCAGAGACTGATCTCTCCTGATAACATGTCCAAAGGATGCTTCTAAGGAGCATTCTGATTGTATTTCTTCCAAGACAGATTTGTTTGTTCTTTTGGCAGTCCACGGTATATTCAATATTCTTCATCAACACCGTAATTCAAAGGCATCAATTCTTCTTCGGTCTTCCTTATTCATGGTCCAGCTTTCACATGCATAGGATGCAATTAAAACACCATGGCTTGGGTCAGGCACAATTTAGTCCTCGAAGTGACGTCTTTGCTTTTCAACATTTTCAAGAGATCTTTTGCAGCACATCTGCCAAATGCAATACATCGTTTGATTTTTTGACTGGTGCTTCCATGGGCGTTGATTGTGGATTCAAGTAAAATGAAATTCTTGACAAGTTCAATATTTTCTCCACTTATCATGATGTTACTTATTGGTCCAGCTGTGAGACCGTCCATTTTCTTTATGTTGATGTGTCTTTGATCTTCATCAGTAAGTGCTTCAGGTCCTCTTCACTTTTGGCAAGCAAGGTTGGTCATCTGTCAGTTTTCATAATGTGGTGGCTTGTGTGTTGCTGTGATGCTGGAAACTATGCTGTTTGTATTTCAAACACCAGCAGGGTCGCCCATAGTGGACAGGTTTCATCAGAGCTTCCAGACTAAGACAGACTAGGAAGAAGGACCTGGTGATCTAGTTCTAAAAAACTGTCCAGGGAAAACATTATGAATAGCAGTGGAACATTGTCTCACAGTTTAGGAGGTCAGAAGTCCAAATTCAGGGCATCAGCTCTAGGGAAGGGCTTCCTCTGTGGGCTCTAGGGGAGGGTCCTTGTCTCCTTTCAATATCTGTGGGCCTTGATTTCCTTGGAAATCTCCATATGTCTTGGCATCAATTTTCCCCTGGGTCTAGGAGGTTCTCAGCGTAGGACCCCAGGTCCAAAACACATGCTCTACTCCTGGCTCTTCTTTCTTGGTGGTAGTGTGTCCCTAGCTCTCTGCTCTCTTTTCTCTCCTTCTATCTCTTGTAAGACAAAAGGTGATGGAGGCCACGCCCCAGGGAAACTCTCCTTACATCAGATCAGGGCTGTGATCTGAGTAAGAGTATTGCATCCCACCTTAATCCCCTTAAAACTGATTGGCTGATCACATCAGACCACATAATGGGGGGATGATTACATCAGTACTTAACTGCCAAACAACTGAGAATCATGGCCTAGCCAAGTTGACACATATTTTTTGGGAACACAATTCGATCCATGACAGTCACTGAATAGCTATTTATTAATTACCTACTATATTTCCAGCACTATGCTAGGTACTAGGGTAAACGACACAGGAGCATTTAGGGAGGTGAATGCAAATGAATAATTATGATACAATGTGATCACTAAAAAAGAAAAACCATATGAACATATCAACAAATGCATAAAAAGCATTTGACAGAATTCAACATCCTTGCATCAAAATAATTCACAGCAAACTAGGAATAGATTGGGACTTGCCTAACCTAATAAAGGATGTTTAGAAAAAACCTACAGCCAACATCATACTTAATGGTAAAAGACTTTATGCTCTTCCCCTAGTATTGAGAACAAGGTAAGGATGGATGTTCTTACCACTCCTGTTTAACATTGTAATAATGGTCCTAGCCAGTTACTTCAATAAGGCAAGAAAAAGAAATAAACAGTTTACAGATTGGAAAAGAAGAAATAAAACTCAATTTGTAGATACCATGATTTATCAAGGTAGAAAATCCCAAAGAATCTACAAAAAAATAAAAATAAAAAACTAGAAATAATAAATTCGTTTAGTAACATCACAAGATACAAGGTCAATATAAAAAACTCAATTGTCTTTCCATTTACTGTCAAGGTACAGTTGGAAATTTAATGTTAGAGTTTGGGTTTAAAGAAAATCTTCTAAGAATCTGAAGTGATTTAAAACCCGAAACCCAAACCTGTTGCCGTTGAGTGGATTCTGACTCATAGCAACCCTATAGGGCAGAGTAGAACTGCCCCATAGGGTTTCCAAGGAGCAGCTGGTAGATTTGAACTGCAGACCTTTTGGTTAGCAGCCGAGCTCTTAACTACTGCACCACCAGAGCTCCTGGAATGATTTAGTTTATGTCAAATCAACAAAGGATATACATTCATTGTTGGTACTCTGTCATTTCCAGTCCCTCTTTATTGGAATATGATAATCAAGTTACAGAAATGTGTAATATGAAGAGGTTTCCATTTATGTAATAATGAGTAAAAATTCAGAGAGATAAACTAGTACCAGAGTCTGGATTACAAGTTTGGTCTTTTTAGTCTGAGTCTTGTTTGAGATGTTTTCCCTTATTATACCAAAAAACCAAACCCAGTGCCGTCAAATTGATTCTGACTCATAGCAACCCTATATGGTGGCAAATATGCTAATACACAAATCAAATGTCAACGTATTTTAGGTCATTTAGGTCTCCGTTTTTCAAAAATCATTATAAATGTGGGTTTTACTGTTGATAAAGGTATCGCAGTTTTAAAATTAAATCCCCTATGTTATAAGTTAAATAATTTTACAATTACAAGAAATGATTAATAGTCTACTCGTAAGGAGCACTGGTTGTGCTATGGTTGAACATTTGGCAACCAATCAAAAGGTTGGTGGTTTGAATGATCCAGCAGCTCCACGGGGGAAAGACCTGGCAATCTGCTTCTGTAAAGATTACAGTCAAGAAAACCCCATGGGGCAGTTTTACTCTGCCACATGGGGTCTTTATGGCTCAAATTCGATTTGACAACATCCAACAACAACAACTCATAGTTCTTAATAAGAATATCCTTAGAGCAGTAGTTTTGGAGAGGGACCATGAAAGTCAGTGAGAGGAAATCTGTTTCATCTAAGAAAACATTAGAACAAACATCTTAATCAACTATTGTTATAGATTGAATTTTGTCCCCCAAAAATATGTATTGTAAATCCTAACTTCTATGCCTATGGTTATAATCCCACTTGTGAATGGGTTGTCTTTTTATGTTAATGAGACAGGAGTAGTGTAGGGTGTGTTTTAAATCAATCTCTTTAGACATATAAAAGAGATTTAACAAGCAAGGGAGAGAAGCAGAAATGGGGGAAGAGAGATTCTAAGTCATGTGAAGATCACCCAGGAGCAGAAGCTCAGAAGAGACAAGGACTTTCCTTCATAGCCAATAGATAGGGAAAGCCTTCCTCTAGAACCAGCACCCCAAATTCGGACTTCTAGCCTACTAAACTGTGAGAGCATAAATTTCTGTTTGTTAAAGCCACCCACTTGTGGTATTTCTGTTATAGCAGCACTAGATAACTAAGACAACTACGGTGATAACAAGATAACAAGCATAATCAAGGAAAAATGAAAAAAAAACAAAAAATAAGAAAAGGTTCATCCTGCCTTTTAGCCTCTTTTTCCATTCCTTCCTAAAACTAAATTCCTGCATAAGGAAGTTTTCTTTTCTTGTTGACAATTCTGTTTTTCTGTCTGGGCAGGCAGTTTCATGTACTAGTTTAAAAGCATAAACTTTCTAGCCTTGTGACCTTGTTTAACCTCTCTAGCCTCAGTTTTCTTATCTCTATAATGAGTAGCAGTATGTGATCCTTAAGGTCATGTATTAACTTGGCTGGGCCATGATTCTTGGTGGTTTGGCAATTATGATGTAGTTTGGCAGTCATATAATGATGTAATCACCTCCATGATGAGATCTGATATGATGTGATCACCTCCACAACAGGATGTGCTGTGGGTAGCCAATCAGTTGAATGGGAGTTTCCATGGGGGTGGGGCCTGCATCCAGTATATGTGGACTGTCTGGCAAAGCCCGTGGGCTTCTGCTCACTTTGGATCCTTCAGCTGGCTTCTGTTCATCGAACCTCCGATTCTTGGGACTTGAGCTAGCAGCTTACCAGCTGTTTTGCCTGCCAATCTTGAGATTTGTCAGTCACCACAGCCTGTGAGCCACAGGCCTGCTGTCTAACCTGCTGTCTTAGTCATCTAGTGCTGCCATAACAGAAATACCACAAGTGAATTGCTTTTACGAAGAGAAGTTTATTTCCTCACAATCAAAGTAGGCTAAAAGTCCAAATTCAGGGTGTCAGCTCCAGGGGAAGGCTTTTTCTCTCTGTCAGCCTTCTTCTCTTCAGTGTTCCCCCGGACTAGGAGATTCTCGGCACAGGGACCCCAGTCCAAAGGATGGGCTCTGCTCCCAGCACTGCTTTCTTGATGGTATGAGGTCCCCCTGTCTCACTGTTCACTTCTGCCTTTTATATCTCAAGAGATTGCCTCAGGACACAATCCAGTCTTGTAGATCAGGTCCTGCCTTACTAACACAACCGCCACCCATCCTCCCTCATTAACATCATAGAGGCAGGTTTACAAAACACAGGAAAATCACACAGTACCAGGAATCATGGTCTAGCCAAATTGATACACACATTTTTGGGGGGACATAATTCATTCCACGACACCTGCCTGACCCATGGACTTGGGACTTTTCAGCCTCTGCAACCTCGTGAGCCATTTCCTTGACGTAAGTCTCTCTTTCTGTATATATCTATATGCTTTACTGGTTTTGCTTCTCTAGAGAAACCAGATTAAGACACAGTAGTTCCTCTAATACAAGTGTTGTAAGATTTAATGAAATCATGACCGTATAGAGCCTAGTATAGTTGTTATCATTAGGTGCCGTCAAGTTGGTTCTGACTCATAGCAACTCTATGTACAACAGAACGAAACACTGCCTGGTCCTGTGCCATCCTCACAATCATTGCTATGTTTGAGCCCATTGTTTAAGCCACTGTCAATCCATCTCCTTCAGGGTCTTCCTCCTTTTTATCGTTTACCAAGCATGATGTCCTTCAACAGGGATTGGTCCTTCCTGATAACATGTCCAAAGTACGTGAGTTGAAGTCCCGTCATCCTCGCTTCTTAGGAGCATTTTAGCTGTACTTCTTCCAGGACAGATTTGTTTGTTCTTCTGGCAGTCCATGGTGTATTCATTATTCTTTTCCAACACCACAATTCAAAGGCGTCAATTCTTCTTCAGTCTTCCTTATTCATTGTCAAGCTTTCACATGCATATAAGGCAATTGAAAATAACATGGCTTAGGTCAGACTCACCTTAATCCTCAGAGTGACATCTTTGCTTTTTAACACTTTAAAGTGGTCTTTTGCAGCAGATATGCCCAATGCAATACGTCATTTTATTTCCTGACTGTTGCTTCCAAGAGCGTTGATTGTGGATCTAAGTAAAATGTAATCCTTGACAACTTCAATATTTTCTCCATCTATCATGATGTTGCTTACTTGTCCCAGTCGTAAAGACTTTATTTTCTTTATATTGAGGTACAATCTATACTGAAGGCTGTGGTCTTTGATCTTCATCAGTAAGTGCTTCAAGTCCTTTTTGCATTCAGCAAGCCAGGTTGTGTCATCTGCATACCGTAGGTTGTTAACGAGTCTTCCTCCAATCCTGATGCCATGCTCTTCTTCATATAGTCCAGTTTCTTGGGTTATCTGTTCAGCATACAAGTTGAATAAGCACGGTGAAATGATACAACCCTGATGCACACCTTTCCTGATTTTAAACCACGTAGTATACCCTTCTTCTGTTCAAACAACTGCTTTCTGGTCTATGTACAGGTTCTGCATGAACACATGAAGTGTTCTGGAATTCCCATTCTTTGCAATGTTATCCATAATTTGTTATGATCCACACAGTTGAATGCCTTTGCATAGTCAATAAAGCACAGGTAAACATCTTTCTGGTATTCTCTGCTTTAAGTCAAGATCCATCTGACATCAGTGATATCTCTTGTTCCATGTCCTCTTCTGAATCCAGCTTGAATTTCTGGCAGTTCCCGGTCAATGTACTGCTGCAATTGCTTTTGAATGATCTTCAGCAAAATTTTACTTGTGTGTGATATTAATGATATTGCTTAATCATACTGTGAGTTGCTTAGGTATAGCAACCTTTTTCTATGTTGCTGTAGAAAGTAAGGTTATCATTTCTATATCTCAAATCTAAGATTCTGACTTACAGGTGTTGTCTCTCCAGATAGCTCAAGTTCGAATAATGTGATTTTTGTATGTTTTTTTCATTGTCCTGGAATCCGAAACTCCACATTTTAGGTCGACTTCAATTTCCATCAAATCATGGTTAGTCTCCCTTAATTGCCAGCCGGAAACCATGCCCTGCTGAAAGATATTCCACACAAGTTCTGTTCCTTATTCAGTGTTATTAACCGAGCCCACCAGAAACCTCACGAGAACTTCTGTGCTTATTTTGGTTCTTGGTCATATCTGTTTTCTGGTCAGGTTTCCCTCTCTCATATTCCTTTCCTGTTCTCTGTCCTTTTCAGCCTGTTTGCCCCACTTCTGCAGGTCATTTTGGTCAAGAAACTGAATTAATTTTCTGATTTTGCTTAACTGATCTCACAAACTATGATCTTACTTCACTCTCCGCTCTGTGTTTCCCAGCTTGATTTTCAACCAGTTGTCTGTTTCCATCTGGCTTGATGACCTCTTTCTATTGGCAGCCAAGTTGGTTCTGATACTTCTTGGTATGAGAGGAAAGCACTTTCTTGAAGGAATTCCTAAATGTTTGCTGAATAAACAGTGTTCTATATAGGACATGTCCTAAGTATCTAGGATCACAACGATGTATATGCCATTATATCAATTAACTCAAGTGATAATCTTTCAAAGTCCTCTCAACCTTTTTCTCCTCCTTTGAGTGAATCAATACAGTCAAGATGATCAGTGGCAGCCAGAGCCCATATGTATATGCACAACCCTACTAGGGATAATATCAGTTTTATAGACATTATAACTGGAAGTACTATGCCTCTTTTTTATTTTATTTTTACCACAGTCTTTACTGATTACTATAGTAGCAACCTGCGCTTTATAAACTCTTATATTATACAAGTATGGCCAGCTCAACAAAATGTGCAAAGAAAATTTTTGCCTGCTTTCACAGATAATGTAATTAATATAATATCATCATAAAATAAACTGTTACTACTCCTTTAAAAATAAAAACTTAGCTTTCATGATATGATCTAAATTTTGTAGTGAAATAAACATCCAAAGTGAATATTTTATTGGAAACCTAAAATAAATGTTGTTTGAATATATTTATCTCTATATTCTTCTAAAATATTTAACAGGATAAAAATGTAGTCAATGTAATATGAAGGTTTTAATTATTTTAATCCAGAATTATTTGTATCTCCAGAAAGCGTTATGAAAAAAAAAAAGTTTTAAAATGGAAGATAGTACATTTAGGATTATATCTGCCTTGGAAATACAACAGAAAATAATAAGGTAGTATTAATTTAGCACTTTTTTTATACCAATCTACATTCGGTTTTTAAATTAATCTTACTGACATTTTTAAAATGCAGAGTCAAATGTCATATGATTCCCTTTCTTCTGAAAATTTATTTTATATAGAGATGTACAGTTACATAACTTTTCAGGCAAACATGCCAAAACAAGTTAGGGGCTATACAGGAGGCAAAGCATGGGATGGATAAGGAGAGAAAAGAGTGGAGTGGAGGCTTTGCCATCCCTATCTGCTCTTTCTCTTAAAGCCTGAGTGACAAAAATGATTAGCATTGCTGATGAAGGGTGTTATTGTGGAAGTTGCTGTCTGAAGTGCTTTGGGTATAAATCTGGGAAGCAAGAAAAAAAGTCAGTGCTGGGAACAAATCTGTGGGTGAGATTTGGAGATCATCGATTACTGCATCAAATAAACAGGGACTATAAATTGAACTATTCTGCCCTAAGGGTGATTTTACATTATTCCCTCTTTAGTTTTAGAGTGACTCCCTAACGGACCACTTCTAACTACTGAAGCTATAACAATATATATTTCAAATGTTATATATACACTTACGACCAATAATTTAGTTCCATCACTTGTAATTTCTGTAAATTTCACTTGTACTTAAGTGCTTTAAGATATAACTACCCAAAAAATCTAATGTGAAAATCTAATCACAATAACCCTCCAAAGACTTCTAAAATTGAAGGCAAAAGCTGTTCATTAGAGTACACAGATGGAAAGTAAGTCAAACTCAAATCATATCCTGTGTGCACGGCAAAATCTAACAAAATGCTCCTCACAGAGTGGACTTGATACCTATTTGTAGTATTAATTAATTAATTAAAAATTTAAGTTTGAAGATGTTTTTATCTGCTTGACATTGCAAAAATTGATTTGAGCCAAAGAGTAGAGCCCCGATGCATCTCTATAATTCTAAGGAAAAGACTGCATTAACTTGCTGTAAGGTGATTTGATTTGAACTCCTTAATGAGCAGAGGAAACGAGCATTTGGGGGCACAGTGCAATTCTATTGCAGCTGTCTAAATGTGATGCAGGTCTCATTATGATACACAGCAGGTTGTGTGACTAAAACACACACACAGATGTGAATACACAGAACCCTGAAATGCTGAGGAATAGAAATGTGCTTGGTGAAAGGCAAATGTACATGTCTGCAGAGATACTACCAATGACAACACGATAATAACCACGTGAACTTTGTGGTTTCATAATACTCCATGGAAAATGAACAAACATGAATATCCTAAGGCAGGAATTAATCATCGGCTAAAAAATTCTATTAACATGAAACAGGTTAAAGGAAGGGAGTAGAGCAGTCCAGATTGATTAGAGAAGCAGTTTTTTTCCCCTTTATGATAAATGACAGAAGAAAACAAAATCTTTTTTTGATTTGTTGTCCAATTTTCATGAAACATCAAATCATGGAACATCCTTCAAATAACTGCACTTCCTTCAAATCTTAACTCAAATGTTCCCTCTCTATAAAGCCTTCTCTGACTACCCTGTTTGAAATTCTTATTCCTCACCCTTACACTAAAGGAGCCCTCGTGGTGCAGTGACTAAAGCGCTTGACTCTTAAGCTAAAGATTGGTGGTTCAAACCCACCAGCTGTTCTGGGAAAGAAAACAGGTAACCCCTGTACTACCAATCCCCCCTACCTTATTTTAATTTCCTTTTTTTATAGCACTTAACCATACTCTGTTCTTTCTAGCACACTATATATTGTCAGGAGTCTGAGTGATGCAAATAGTTAACATGCTTGGCTACTAACTGAAAGGTTGGTGGTTTAAGTTCACCCAGAGCCACCTTGGAAGAGAGGCTTGGCGATCTACTTCTGAAAAATTCAGCCATTCAAAACCCTATGGAGCACAGTTCCACTCTGACATACATGGGGTTGCCATGAGACAAAATCAACTTGACAGCAACTTTTTTTTTTAATATATGTATTTTCGTGCTTAGTGTTTGTCCCTTGCCACACTGAAATAAAACTTCCTCAAAGAAACAATCTTTGTATGCTTTGTTTCTTGATATAATCTGAGGACCTAGAACAACTGCCTGAAACATAGTAGAAACTCAGTACATATTTTTGAATAAATTGAAGAAATCATTACACAACTATGAAAACCACCATGACCCCCAGAAGAAATGCTCAGTAAGTATTTGCTTAAAAGTTCAAGTTAATTGGATACTGAGGACTCTGAAAGCATTTTGTGATGGTAGAAGAACGCTGGTTATCAGGTGCTATAAGTGGACTAGGAGACAATCAGGAGATGGAAAATAACAACAAAGAAATCAGAAAAAAAGTAAAGAAAGTGAAAAGTAGGAATGCTTTTAAAAAAACGGGAAAGTTTAATTGGGTCCTTCAAGGTTTCTATATACTTGAATATGATGTGAATAATGATCCATGATTCTGACCCTTAATCTCTCTGAAATGTTTGTATTACTGAGTCGTTATCAAATAAGATTCTTTAGGAACGTCTTGCTAGATAGGAAGTCTCAAAAATGCTATTCAACCCAAGAATAATGCTTGATATATTTTAAAAATGCAATTCCCTATGCTATCTTTTGTTGTCAAAAATGGTTTCTTTTGCCTCCTCCCATAGGCTGTTGGTGGGAAAAGGTCAGTGAGTCAAACTCTGATGCAGTTCTCAGATAAGACTGCAGATTGGAATGATTTTAGGAGCTTCTTAAAGTGCCCAGCCTCACCACATACAGGTTCAATCAGAACTCTGGGGGTAAGACCCAGGCATGAGTATTTTTTAAAGTACCTTAGATGATTCCATCAAAGGAGTACTGTAAACAAGGGTGGAAAAAAGTGCAGCCAGGTTTGTGAGTTACCGATAATTCCATATTTCCAAGGTTTGTCAACCCTTGAAACTTTCCATTCACTGCAGACTCTTCTGAACCTGAAGGATAATCATTACTTGGGGTGAATCTTTCTACCACAGACTGAGGTAGCATGGTCAAATATTAGCAGTGTATCTCTAACTTTGGCATACCTTAAAATCACCTGGAGAGCTTATTAAAATGCGAACTCCTGAGCCCCACCTCTGGAGATTCTGATTCAGTAGGTCTAGGGTGGGGCCTAAACATTTGTTTCTTGCAAGCTCCTAAGTGATTCATCTACATCCTAAAGTTTGAGTCACAACCCTAGAGAAAATCATCTTGGATAGAGCTCATCATTCCTACTGGGAAAGCTCTGGAGGAAATCCACTGGATTTAACCTTTGAAACCTTCTTGTTCTGGATCTTCAGTGAGCCTCAACAACTGGTTTCTCCGAATCCTAGGTGATTCAGAACCTTGAATGATGGTTTAGTCTCAAATGGATGCTTTGAAAGATCTGCAGGGTAGAACAGCCTATAATCCCGTATTTGTAACCAATAGAACTATTTCCGTATCAGTTACATGCACATGTGTGATATGCTTCCAATTTTCTGTGATATGTTTCTGATTGCTAGAGGGATATTGAGTCCTCTCTGTGTTTCAATAGCATTTTGTTCATGCAATATCTCTCTTCAGGTAATTCACAAATTCATAGTATCTCTCTCCCTTGCTGGATTTTGCACTGTTTGGAGCAGGGCCTGAAATTTTCATCATTAAAATCCCACCTAGCCAAACAGCAAACACACGTTAGAATTTGATCTATGTCTATGGAAACTCTCGTGACAATATCCCTGGTTCCGACATTTTGGGTTAGATTCTGTGGGGAAGCTGGTGAAGGAAGAGGTTATACAACCAGTCTTGGTTAAAATAATGGCTATATAATCAGCTCAATAGCTCACCAAGGCAAAATGGTTCTCAGCATTCCACACATCTCAGATTGACTCTTTGTGATTTTGCTCCTATTAAATACTTTTTTAATTGCCTTTAGAACTTTATTTCACCCTAATAAAATATTGAGGTATGGTGCAAAGTGGTTCACCCAAATCTACTCATTGATAAATGTGATTCTAAGTCTTACAACTCACTTGGGACGACCTTGCTGCTTAACACTGGAATGGTCTTGGACATTCTCCAAATTGGCCTAATATATGTTGATAAAGACCATTTCTCCAAACCAAAAAAAAAGGTAATCTACCCAGGGAAAAACAGAAGATTGGAAAAAGTCCCAGTGACAACAACAAAGAAGCTTCTCAACACAAAATTGATATGCATTTTTGCATTTGCCAAACTAGGCACTTTCTCACATACATGTGTTGGAAGGGAAAAATCCAGGAAAGATTTTTTTCAAATAAAATTTCCAATTTTATCAAATGCTAAAGCATGCAAGAAATGTTAATATGAGATAAAAATCTCATATGTCTCCCCAAGTGTGAACTAATGTGCCTTCAGTTTACAAACATTTCAAGTCATTGAAATTTAGTATTTTTCATAACACTTTGGTTATTGATAAAAAGTCTATGTGACCCCAGGACACAGTAAAGAGTCCACTATTTTTTTCCAGTGATTCATATTGTTTTCTCTCCTAGAGGACATTTCTGCATTCTTGGGTAATGAAGCTTGGCTGGAAAAAATACCTGTCATTGTGGTGATTTTAACAGACACAGGATGTCATAAATTTCATTTCTTTCCATTTTGAATCTTAGATAATATCTTCATTTTGAAAAACAAATTGTCCATACATTCCAACTCTGGAACTACCATTTCTCTGCACTTTTCACTGTCCCTCCTGTCAGTAAACACAACATAACAGCATAAAATCTGCTGCATAATTCTTGGGTAGGACATTTACTTTCATCTATTTGTTGAGAGTCCTCCCCAAAATTTCTACCATGCCCCCACCAAAATGAGACACAGAGCACATTTTTTGTTGCAGAGGTCCAGGTGCAGGAGGCTGTGCACTGTATGTAGGTCTGCAGGTCAGGCAGGCTGTGGCTCCAAACAAATGCCATATGGCAGTGGCCTGAGTACTCTGCATTGAGTCCTGCATCTGCCACTCGGTGGGAGGATGCTCTTCTAGTGTCTGTGTTCTTAGAGATGTTTTAATTTTCTTCATGGTCACTTCTCTGTGACTCAGTGTTGGTTTCCTGTCCTTTCTGACTACTTTCAAAACATCAGATAATTTATGTAATTGAGAATCATTCAAAATAAATTTATAGGGGCCTTGCCTCTCATCCATTTACATTATGTTTTAGTGGAACATAAAGGACATCCACTCTTGGTTGATTCTTCTCTGACCTGCCAATGAGAGACAAGGATTTTAGAAATCTGTGGGAGGAAATGGAGCTGCTTAGAGAGATGAAATAGGAAGATCATCACCCCACAGCGTGGTTGGGTGCAATTCTGATTCCTGTTTAGCTGCAATATGTAGCATGACTTGAGGATGCTGTCAAATATGCATTCTTTCCATTATTGTCCAAAGGATGGCTACAGTAATAGATCTGCATACAACATGTTTTATGTATCTGTATTAGCTAGGGATCACCTAGGCTACATTTAAAATAGAGTTGGCCTGTGTCTTAGTCATCTAGTGCTGCTGTAACAGAAATATCACAAGTGGATGGCTTCAACAAAGAGAAATTTATTTTCTCACAATCGAGTAGGCTACAAGTCCAAATTTAGGGCATCAGCTCCAGGAGAAGGCTCTCTCTCTGTTGGCTCTGGAGGAAGGTCCTTGTGACGCATCAGTCTTCCCTTGATCTGGGAGCATCTCAGCGCAGGAACCTCAGGTCCAAAGGATGTGCTCTGCTCCTGGCACTGCTTTCTTGGTGGTATGAGGTTCCATGTGTCTCTGCTTGCTTCTCTTTTATATCTCAAAAGAGATTGGATTAAGACACTGTCTAATCTTCTAAACCTCATCAGTATAACCCCATCATAGTGATAGAGTTTACAACACATAAGGAAATCACATATAACCTCATCACAGTGATAGAGTTTACAACACATAAGGAAATCACATATAACCTCATCATAGTGATAGAGTTTACAACACGTAAGGAAATCACATCAGATTACACAATCATACAATACTGGGAATCATGACCCAGCCCAGTCGATACACACATTTTTGGGGTCACACAATCCAATTGATGACAGCCTATAACATCTCTAGAGAAAATTCAATAATAAAATCAGTAAGGAGAGTTAAAGGGTTGTTTTTAAACTCTACAACCTTACACATTTATGGATGGTTTTAGAACTATATCTTATTAGAGTCATTTCAAAAGTGGTGAACTTTTTGAAGGCCAACCAGAATACACGTTGTTAACATTCATCGTTTGGCAAACAAACAAACAAAAAAGATTATTCACCTCTTCTCTAGTTGTACTTGGCTGCTGGGTTATGAGGGGCAGCAACCTGGAAAAGGGGTTGTATTAGGCAAGGTGAGATTTGACGACCAATTCCTTATTTGTTTTCCTCTGACAAGTAAATTGACTTAGTAGGATCTGGGAAGACCACAAATCACTCCTTGATCACCCCATATATTTCCTCCATTGGAATGCTAATGCCTCAAATCCCTCAATACTAGAAGTTTACTCTTATTAAAGTACCACCTAGACAGGTAATGATTTACTAAGTGTTTGCATATTAGTTTGGGTTATTTTTTTGTCAGTTATTTTCCCATGGTAGCTAGAGAGAATATATAAAGACAAATTTGACTAGGGAAGGGTTAGAAATGGCAGGAAGGAGAAGTTGAGGAAACTAAACACAAACTGGAGAGAGAAAATCTTTTTGTCTATTTGAAATTGCCTTGGGCTCTCGTGTGTGGGCAGTCTCTGGAAGAACGTACAAAATGACCTGTGATTTCCTGTCCTACTTGAACAAAAACATCTTGAACTCAGGGCACATTCAGCACTCAGAACTGTTCTAGGGTATAGCTCATCATGCTCTTACCAGGCTTAAGGAATAAAAGAACAAATACAAAAAAATGACATTAGTCTATTTTTCCCTCCATTTGATCTAAAGCAGAATTTAAAATCTCCAAACTAAGATGTTCATGATACACAATAGATATAAATTTGAGGATTAAAACCAATGTCTGGATATAACCCATAAGTCAACTTCATTTTTTTTGCTGAGAACTTAGGATATATAATTGTCTGTTTTTTCAATCTCATCACTGCTTGTTATGAGCCATTCAAAACTAGTCCTGTCAATTCTATCTTTGGCAACACACAGCAGTTTGTTTCCATGTACTCCAAGAACATGTATGTGTACCTTGAGATGAAGTTATCATTTTACCATCAAAGAATATATACATTTTAAAAACATATATTTTATATAAGTTTACTAACAGTGGGAAAATGCAGCTAAAATTCTTCCTCATTAATTTGTGGGAAGGAATTATCTGAAATATTTTCTACATATGGGTAAAAATTAATGTTACGGATTGAATTGTGCCCCTAAAATATGTGTTGAAGTCCTAACCTCTGTATCTGTAACTATGACCCTCTTTGGAAACAGGAGTTTTCTTTGGTTATGTTAATGAGATCATACCAGAGCAGGGTGGGTCCTAAACCTAATAACTTCTGAGTGGCGTTTTATAAAAAGAACAGCATAGACAGGAGACATATACACAGGGCGAAGATGGATACCATGCAAGGACCAGTCTACAAGCAAAGAAAGGCCAAGGATTGCCAGCAATCACCAGAAACAAGGAGAGAGGCCCAAAGAAGGAATCCTCATGGTCAAGGTCCTGATTTGGACTTTTAGCCTCTAGAAGTGTGAGACAATTAATTTCTGTTATGGTAGCATTAGGAAATTAAAACAATAAAAATGTTTAACTTACAGACAATGCATTTTTCCAGTAGCCAGATAAAAATAATTATAAAAGAAAACACTATTAATTAAAACATCATGCATAGCTTCCATACCCATACTTCAAAATTCACAACTAGCTCAAAACAAGCTGAAAGGATTGAGGACTCAAATGTCCATGCTTTATAAAATGTCAAGTTAAACACCTAACGGTGAACCAGATTGCTTAGGATACAGGCTTTCAACTGTAAATATCAAATGCATAAAGGACAGCATGAATCTTTTAACTTTATAAAGATGGCATGCAGATTCTCACATTTTGGGAAAATTAAGTCACTATCATTTATGAAGAAGCATGCATTTGAGCATTACACTGGACCCCTCTTGATCAATTATATGGAAGTCAAAATGTCACAGAGCAGATTTTAACATGGTGTTAAAAGTCTTGGTTACAACAGGCTCAAATGACTTCTCAAAGTAATTTAAAATAGCAATGAAAATAAGATCTGATTCAAATTCCCCTAGATAATAAATGATATTAAATTTTTAAAATAAATTGAAGAAACTTGGTTCCATAATTTTTAAAAATAAGAGCATTAGACTTGGTCATTTTCGGGTTCTATGAGATCAAGCATTCCATATTATTATAAATGTTATGATTTCTTTCACCAAGGCACCAAGGATTTTACCAAGATTCAAAAAACACAATTATTATCCCTGTGAGGACACTGCCCACAGTCAGGGAACAACAGGAAAAAACAGTTTAAATGAATTGTTCATGTGTTAAAGAGGCTCTTGGTTTGAGGATTTAGAATAACATCCCTTTGTGTATGTTTGAGTAGTTAAGTAGTGTTTCTTCTGCTTGAAAAGAACAAATATCCATTTATTTGGGTCTTCATTTTGAAATGGGCATAAAACTGATGTCTTTATTTGTATGGCTACATACTTTCAAAGTCCAATTTTTATGATGTATCCTTTCTCATATGCTGCTTTTTAGAATTACATTCAATCATATAATGAAAACAAACAAAATAAGTGAGGGTAGACTTAGAAGATGCCAGCCAAACCACGTGGCTCTGCATCTTGCTCATTTTAAGGATGATCACAGAGAATTAATTACTTTAATCAAACACCTTGGATCTTGTTCACAAATTACTGGGTGGGTATATGTGTAAATGCAGTTATTTCCTGAGCGAGTGGCAGATGGTCAGAAAAGTCCTGGGCTCAGAAAACTTTTTTTTTTTTTTTTTTGCTCAGAAATGCAAGTGTTACGGTGGAACAAAAAGAAACTTTCTAACTAGCAAAATAAAAGTAAGGAAAATAATTAGTAATAGCCAAATGACAACCTCTTAATTATACTGCTAGAAAAGCAAAACAAAACATACATGCACAAAAGTCATGGCTTATTACTCATCAGTAGAGTTGGCATTATCTTCTTTAGTCCTTTAGAATCATAAACTTTGAAGTCATTCATGAACTCTTTTGTTCATCCACCATTTCTAACTCCTGTTGATAACAGTACAGTCTCTTGAATCTTGCTCATCAATGAAGCTATCTCCAAACTGATTGCCTGGTGAAAGACACTTCCTCCATGGTTAAATTGAATGCACATTTATCTGCTGTTGGTGTGGTATGTGGAAATCCATCAAAAACTGTTTCCATTGTGTTATTTACTGTAAGAGGGTATAGATTCTCTTGCCAAGTAATCTACAGTGATCATCAACTTCAATACTATCCATATGATTCTTTTGACTTGGAGATCTCATTTAATTTGCTCTAATGGGGCACTTTTACTTGCATTTCATTCCATGTCCTACATCTACCTTAAATTCTCGAGTCTGTTTCTTAAACATAAACTCTCAATTATATTGTAATCTCTTTTTATCATGTCACTAGGCTTGGTACTATGTTGAATGCAGGGACATAGTAGAGTTTGTCTCACTAAATCTCATATTACAAACATGGTAAATAAAGATTAGCATATGGTAGAATGGCAGAAAAAATGAACTTAATGCTAGTTCATTAAGTGAACTTAGTGTTAAGAGCAAGTATCCTTTTTCCTTAATATATGTCTATATAAGAAGTGATATGGAAAGCTGTGCCTTTTTTACATCTATATTTAATATGAAAACATATATAAAATGCTGTAGGCATTTATATTATAGCTGAGAGTGTGACAGAGTGAAATGCTTAGACATAATTTAAAATGGACAAATTGACTACTAAAAGCATATATTTAAACCAAGCATATATTTAAACCTAGCGTAAAGCCACCCTAATTAAAATATCATGGTACTGATGTAAGAATAGAGAGAGATACCCATAAAAAAAGTACACAGTTATAAAACTCTGTAATAACAATGTAGGGGAAAGGTAGAATTTTAACTGAGTATAAAAAAAGGGATTTACTCATTTATTGACTCTAATAAAGGAATCTAGATCCTTACCTCATACCATAGTCATAAGTCTTAATATGTATCATAGGAATTAAAGATGCAAATGTCACAATTTGAGAAATAATAATATTCAGTGCAGTGAAAAGACCTTTTCATACTCTGCTGATAGAAATGAAAATCAGTAAAACTTTCCTGAGGAACAATTTGGTAACTTATGGCAAGAAATTTAAAACTGTTAATCCATTCTCCTTCAGTTGTTGTATCTTGGTAGCTACTCACTTTCACAAGTATTTTAATAGCAGGAGGGATGACACTTAGGTTAGAGCTTAGACCTTAATGTGCAGGTGGCTCACCTGGAGATCTTGTTAAAATTGCAGATTCTGATTCAGGAGGCACGGGGTGAAGCCAGAGATCCTGAATTTCTGACTAGCTCCCAGGTGATACCTAGGCAACTCATCAGGCGACTGCATCTTGAGTAGCAATGAATTTTAGATCACTGTCAAAAATACACTGCAAAAGCCTAAGCTACATATTCAGACACGTACATATTAAAATCTATACAGCTGGTAGAGATACATTTATTTCTTAACATTCTCCCTCTTTCTTCCTCCTGCACGAAACTCTGATATCAGTAGTTTACAGAGAAAATAGTTCCACTAGAACAATGTCTCTTGAGCTTGCAGCTCATTAATTCTTTGCCCTGGAGAAACTTGCACTTGCAATTGTCCTAAAAACATTCTTAAACCCAGCTCCCACCATTGGGTTAAATTCTACTGTCTGAGATAAGAGAAAGGTATAAAAAGCTCAATTGGGGCTATTCTGGCAAATTTAATAGCTTTTCAACTGGCTGACCCTTTGGGGATGAGCTAAATCCACTATCACTCCTACAGAGGGACTGCCCATTAAGGTGCTCTTGATCAACCCTGACTGCTCTGTACTCTGAAGAGCAAAGCTTTGTACAACACTTTGACCACTTCCAAATTTGAACTTGACAAGGATGTAGTTCAGATACAGGGTAATATAGAAATATAAGAATAACTTTTGAGTACAACACCTTCCAGACCAGGGACATGAAAGGTTTGACCATTTTATACCCAAATACTCCTGAAGGAAATGACCCCAATAGTGGCTCACCAAGGCTGTCATTAGAGGTGGTGAGTGTAGGGGTGGCAGTTACTGAAAGGAAGACCCTAAAGAGTTTGAAAAATACCTCAGATGATTTGAACACATGCTCCACCCACTTGCACCCACAGTGCCCCACCGTGGATTCTGAGTCACTAGAGAGTCACACACACACACACACACAGACACACACACACACACACACAAATGCATTCTGAGTTAAAAGGAATCCAAACTTATGCCTCTCTTACTTGGATTTAAAAAGGTTTGACAGATTCTATATTCTGAGAGAAGCTAGCTACCTACAAAAATGCAGAATTTTTACCAACCCTAACCTTAAGCTACTTGGGGGCAGTGGTGGGTTAGTGGTAGAATTCTTGCCTTCAAATGCAGGAGGCCTGGGTTTGACTTCCAGCCAATGCACCCCATGTGCAGCTACCAGTTGTCTGTCAATGGAGGTTTGTGTATTGCTGTGATGCTGAGCAGGCTTCAGCAGACCTTCCAGACTAAGACACACTAGGAAGAAAGCTTTGGCGATCTACTTATGAAAAATCAATAAAAAACTCTACTGATCACAAAGATCCAATCCTGTGGGGGGCTGATTCAATGGCAGCTAACAATACCTTAAGCTAGTTTTTAAATACATGTTCTAGACTAGTAAAAGTTTCCAATTAAAAAGGTTATCTCAGCATGGAATTATTTCAGCAAAAGCTTCTTCTTTCCACCCAAAACTAAACTTCTGTGCGACAATTATGAATGATAATTTGATAGAAGAGGTTCTGAAGCTTAAATACATTTGAATGTCTTTTTCCTAGTCAGACTTATAATACATTTTCATTTCAATACAAAAAAAAATGTTTTTTGTTTTTTTTAATATGAGCTACACAGAGCTCTTCATATTGAAGAGGGCCAAATGCCACTTCACCTTCAAGGAGACATAAGGAAAGTGAAATAAGGCAGAATATCCTACATTACACTCATTGAATATAAAATACAGATAAGCACAAGCATTTGTTTCATCTCAAACATGAAATGGGATTTCTTCCAGTTTTATTTTTCTAATGCATATTTCAGAACCTTTTGGCCTAGGTTTCACTTTCAGTTTGGATCTAATAGTCACCTTGTATAAATTTTATTCTGATATGTAATCATGTGGTTTAGGGATGGGTTTCTAAAGCCTTTCCTTCCATTTCTGTGATCAACACAGTATAACTACCAGAGTTGGAGAGCAGAGTTGGTGGACAGTCCTTCAGTAGCAGGCTTATCCTGTAGTGAAATGTGTCCATGCAAAGAACAAGCAAGGACGTAGGCAAAAGTGCAATTGTCTAAGCTGGTTCTTTAAATACTTTGTTCCTCTGAGTACTCGGATTCTAGACTAGGGATGGTCATTTAGGATTTCTTATTTTCCAGAGTCAACTCACATGCCTGAAATCACTCATCTTGTAATAGGCTGGAGCAAAGGATGCTTACACCACTTGCTTTCAAACTTTTTTGACTCTAACTCCAATACAAAAGCATGATATTTCATAAAAATATGCTTATTTTTACTCTGTGTAATGTCCACCGATATTTTTAATTTAATACTGTGCCATTTAAACATGGCTGCACTATGGCTAACTTCAGCCTCTCAAAAGCCCATGCGCGGAACACGGTGAAACGTGTCAGCAATGATGACTTGTTTTTCCAAAACCCACTGTTCCTTTACTAATTGACTTGTTTGCTTGAAACCCATTCTTTCTTGCCCGAAACTTCTTGTTATTCACCTAAAGCCCATTGTTCTGTGATTTGCTTCACTGCTTGCTGTATTGACTATAAATAAACTCCTGGGACTGAAGTGGGGGTCGTCTTCTTCTCGAAGAGACCCTCCTTGGCCCCACTTCTCTGTAAGAGTTGTGTTTGGCTACTGTCTTCGCCGCCCTGACAATCGTCACTGCTGCAACATAATACTTCTATTATAATCAGAGGAGGCATAGTTGATTATTTGAAAAAATGACTAGCTAGGTGCTCAAAAAGGAGCCTCGGTGGCGCAACGGTTAAACAGTCAATGACTAACTGAAAGTTCAGCTGTTCGAATCCACTATCTGTTCCATGGGAGAAAAAGCCTGGCACTCTGGTCCTGTAAAGATTATAGCCTAAGAAACCCCATGGGGCAGTTCTACTAAGTCATATAGGGTTGCTATCAGTTGGAATCAGATCAATAGTACACAACAACAAGATGTTCTCAAAATAATTTTTAGAATTTAAAATTTAGTGTTGAGAATAACACGTGAATATGTTGTTGATGAGTTTTATTGTACTATCTATTTGTATTTAGGAGCACCGAAAAAGTTTAAAGTAGTTTATAATTATTTTCAAGCAAAAATTAAAGTCAAGTTTCTTTAAATAAATTGTCATCACTCTCTCACAATGGTAATGGGGAATAGCCCAAATATGAGAAAGAAAAGCTAATGAAGCACTATAGATGTTGTCAAAGTGTAATTTTCATAAAGTTAAAAACATCTCTCCAATGTAAAAATACAGGGAGTGCATGTCAAATATTTATTTTATTAACAAAGGAACCAGCCAAAGGTTAAAGTTGGCTCAAAGGAGGATTGGGGATAATGACATGACTGGCATACTGGTATATTTTGTGTGTGTGCATATCAGTAAAAAATAAGGAATGCTGGGTAAATTTGCCGAGTTAAATGCAAAATAGGTTAATGATCTACCCAGCAATGACATCATAACCTTTATAATTCTATTATAGAGAAATCATTTCCCTCTCTACTGGACAAAAATCACTTTCTGTTTATCAATCTTCTCAAATTAATATGTAATTTATAGACTTTGTGCCCTAATCAGTTGTAAATAAAACCCGTTGCCATTGAATTGATTCCGAATCATTGCGACCCTATAGAACAGAGTAGAACTGCCCCATAGGGTTTCCAAGGAGCAGCTGGTGGATTCAAACTGCCAACCTTTTGGTTAGCAGCCATAGCTCTTAACCACCACACTACTAGGTATAAGTAGTAAACCAAAAAAATTATCTTCCCTTTCAGAGTGTCAAATTTTCTTCAGTGATAAAGCTCTGCTATGAAATTGAATGGGCATGCAGTAATCTTGTAGCCTAATTTTCACGACTTAGATTATTGTCCTTAAAAATGTAAAAGGTGCTTAAGACTGTGAAATGTTCATCGGATTTGTTTTTATGTCTTTAGCACCTAGCACAGTGACTGGCATGTAGTAGTTGTTTGATAAATACCTGTTTAGTGAAAAACAACTAATTCATAGAGGGAGAAAGAACATTTCTGATTGACATAAACTCTACAGTAGGAAATTAGTGTACCCCTTCCTGACACTATTTTTATCTATACAGACACTGCTCCAGTCATCCAGTTCTTATTTTCTAAAATATCTTACATGACTCAATACTGTATAAGCAGAAAATATTTTTTAGTACTTTTCAGCTACTTTCACCTCAGCACATGAAACCATATCCCTCTTATTTACATTATGAAAAAATGAGTGTACCAAATCGAAATCATAGGCTGGATGTCTCTATGAATGTGTCTGGAAGAGCTTTTTCTTTTTTTGTATTGTGCTTTAGGTGAGTTTACAGCTCAAGTAAATTTCTCATACAAAACTTTCTACACGTATTGTTTTGTGACACTAGTTGCAATCCCCACAATGCAACAGCACACTCCCCCTTTCCACCCAGGGTTCCCTGTGTCCATTCAACCATTTCCTGTCCCTTCCTGCCTTCTCATCCCGCCTCCAGACAGGAGCCACTCATTTGGTCCTGTGTATCTGATTGCACTAAGAAGGACACTCCTCACATGTATTGTTTTTTGTTTTATAGTCCCGAATAATATTTGTCTGAAGAATGGGCTTTGGGAATGGTTTCAGTTCTGGGTTAACAGAGTATCCGGGGGCCATAGTTTCGGGGGATCCTCCAGTTTCTCTCAGACCATTAAGACTGGTCTTTTTACATGAATTTGAGTTCTGCTTCACACTTTTCTCCCACTCCATCAGGGACTCTCTGTTTCATTCCCTGCCAGGGGGTCATTGGTGGTAGCTGGGCATTATCTAGTTCTTCTGGTCTCAGGCTGGTGGAGTCTCTGGTTTATGTAGTCCTTTAGTCTCTTGGGCTAATATTTTCCCTGTGTCTTTTGTTTTCTTCATTCTCTTTTGCTCCAAGTGGCATGGGACCAATTGATGCATCTTAGATGGCCACTCACAAAATTTTAAGACCCCCAGACGCAATTCACCAAAGTGGGATGCAGAACATTTTCGTAATGAACTTTATCAAACCAGTTGACCTAGATGTCCCCAAAAACTATGGTCCCTAGGCCCCAGCCCCAGCTACTCTGTCCGTCAAAGTGTTTGGATGTTTCCAGGAAACTTCTTAGCTTTTGCTTTGGACCAGTTGTGCTGACTTCTCCTGTATCGTGTGTTGTCTTTCCCTTCACCTAAGATGATCCTTGTCTACTATCTAGTTAGTGAATTCCCCTCCCCTCCCTCCCTCCCCACCCTCCTAACCATCAAAGGATGCTTTTTTTCTGTGTTTAAATCTTTTCTTGAGTTCTTATAATAGTGGTCTCACATAATATTTTTCCTTTTGTGACTGACTAATTTCACTCAGCATAATGCCCTCCAGATTCATCTATGTTGTGAGATGTTTCTCGGGTTCATCATTGTTCTTTATCTTTGCACAGTATTCTTTTGTGTGTGTGTACCATAATTTGTTTATCCATTCATCTGTTGATGGGGACCATGTGTGTGCATGTCTATTCATGTGACAGCTCTTATTTCTCTAGAACATATTCCTAGGAGTTGGACTGCTGCTTCATATGGTATTTCTATTTCTGGCTTTTTAAGGAGGTGCCAAATCAGTTTTCAAAGTGGTTGTACCATTTTATATTCCCACCAGCAGTCCATAAGTGTTCCAATCTCTCCACAACCTCTCCAACATTTATTATTTTGTGTTTTTTGGATTAATGCCAGCCTTGTTGGGTGGGGTGAGATTTTAGTTTCTCTAATGGCTAATGATTGTGAGCATTTCCTCATGTGCCTGTTAGCTGCCTGAATGTCTTTGGTGAAGTGCCTGTTCATATCTTTTGTCATTTTTTAATTGGTTTATTTGTCTTTTGTTGTTGAGGTGTTGCAGTATCTTGTAGATTTTAGAGATTAGACTCTTATTGGATACGTTGTCTTTTTACTCTTTTGGTGACTCTTTTGATGAGCATAAGTGTTTGATTTTTTTGGAGCTCCCAGTTATCTAGTTTCCCTTCTTGTGTTTGTTGCATTGTTAGTTATGGTTTCTATACTATTTATGCCATGTATTAGGGTTCCTAGCGTTGTTCCTATCTTTTCTTCCATGATCTTCATCTTTTTAGATTTTATATTAAGGTCTTTGATCTAATTTTGAGTTAATTTTTGTGTATGGTGTGAGGTATGGGTCCTGTTTCATTTTTTTTGCAGATGGATATCCAGTTATGCCAGCACCATTTGTTAAAGAGACTGTCTTTTCCCATTTAACGGACTTTGGATCTATGTCAAATATCAGCTGCTCGTGGGTGGATGGCTTTATGTCTGGGTTCTCAATTCTGTTCCATTGGTCTATGTATCTGTTGTTGTACCAGTAAGTGGCTGTTTTGACTACCATGGCAGTATAATAGTTTCTAAAATCAGGTAGTGTAAGGCCTCCCACTTCGTTATTCTTCTTCAGTTATGCTTTATTCGTCCAGGGCCTCTTTCCTTTCCACATGAAGTTGGTGATTTATTTCTCCATCTCATTAAAAAATGCCATTGGAATTTGGATTGGGATTGCATTGTATCTGGACACTGCTTGGGGCAGAATTGACATTTTCACAGTGTTGAGTCTTCCTATCCATGAGCATGGCATGTTTTTCCACTTATGTAGGTGTCTTTTGGTTTCTTGCAGTAGTGTTCGTAGTTTTCATTGTATAGGTCTTTTACATCTGTGGCTAGATTTATTCCTAAGTACTTTATCTTGGAAGAGGTTTTTCCAAACTATCTTTCTGAAAGAAGTAGATTTGAATTAGAGCAATATAATTTTCTTTTTAGACTTTGCTTAACTAGTTGTTTTCCAGGAAGGGTTAGTTACAAGTTATAATTGACTAAAGACCTCATTAAAATAGGACAAATACACTATGTAAGAATGTGCGACATCTATACGTAGAAAACATTAAAGCAAGGCTGAAAAAATAGAAGATACCATATTCTTTGATAGAAAGGCTCAACATCATAAATGTTTTACTGTCCTGAAATTAATCCATAAGTTTAATGCCATTTTAATAATAAGACCTACTAAGATGACTGAATAAGATTATAATTATTTTAAATCTAGGCAAGATGATTCTAAAATTCATGTAGAAAAATAAAGAAGCAAGAATTTCCAGGGAAATTCTGGAAGAGGATAGTAATGAGGGATGACTGTCTTACCAGAGTTTACATTTTATAATGCACCAATCACAGACAGAGTGTGACGCTGTCACATGAATAGGTAGACAGATTAGTGCAACAGCACATAAGGTTCAGAAATAGGTCCATTCCATACCAGACTAAAGTCTGTGACTCAGGAAGCATTCAAATCAGTGGGGGAAATAACAGATCCTTAAATAACTAGAATAAACTTCTGGAAAAAAAATTAAGTTAGCGCAACATAGCACAACTTACACCAAAATGAAAAATTGAAATATAAAAAATAAATTATAAATGTACTAGCAAAAATCATAAGAAGTTTTTTTTTTCTATAATCTTGGAGCGGCCAAAGTCTAAACATGAAACATAACCCAGAAAACACTGACTCATTTATTACATCACAAGTCACACACTTCTACAGTTTGGAGAGGTACATATACATATTTCGCTTAAAATACACGAAGTATATTTGGAAGAATTCCAAAGAAACTAGTTACTTAGTGGCTATAGGATACACAAGGGAATGCAGGGAGGTTTTCTACCATATATTACTTTGTTCTTTGAATGTATATTAATTATTTTTAAGAAGAATGTAACCTAAGGGAAAATGGGAAAACCCTGAAATAACATGCAATGATTGCACCTTTAACTGCGTTGTAACCAAGACAACCCAGGTCTGAAAGAAACACTCCTTTCTTGGCATGGCCACTACCCACATTCCTCTTTCAAGCCACTAGAATTTTGGCATCTTCAATATAGCACAAAATTCTACATCTCTAAATTTATATAAGCCCTATGCTAATATGGGCACCAGACAAAGAAGGTAAGGGGAATACTCCTGCACGTGAGCTATCCCAGAAGTGGCAGCTCCTAGCACTTTCAGGATGCAGATTGTGGGGAAGGGAATGACAAAAGAAAAAGCTAGAAATATTAACAAGAGCTGTGCCAGGTAGGGCTCTGTAATCTGTTGTCAAGGAGGTTGGACTTGGCCCTGAAGGCAGTAGAGGGCCATTGAAAGGTTTTAATCAGGGAGGAAGCATGTGCAATATCTGATTTGCATTTTAGAAAGATAAATCTGACTATAGTGTAGAAAACTGACTGAATGGAAGGGGCAGGAGGAGACAACATCAAAGGCAGATAGGGCTGCTGGCTGTTGGACTAAACTATCTATCTCCCATTCTACAGCAGGTTACAAAGTATGTTTAATTAGAACCTTGAAATGTTTCTCCCTTTCCTTCTCTTCCATCACAGCTAATTAGAGCTAAATTATTTACTACACATTAATTATGTGGCAGGAACTGGTTTAACACTGTTTCATGAACTTCATTTAAACCTTGCAATAGCTTTATTGCATAGATAATATTCCTATCACCGTTTGATGGCTGGAAAAAACAGAGGGGTTCAGGAACTTGACCAAAGCTACACAGTAAGAGATGGAAGTGGGATGTGAACCAGCACCTGGCTCCAGGAACACTACACTCACCCCTACACTGCAGTTCTCGGTGGGTTAGGACTTTTGCAATGCCAACTTGATGGTTCTCTCGGACTCCCAAGACTCCCAATTTCAACCAAAGGAGAACATCTTTCCAAAGTAATCTGCATAAAGTACTGCTTTCTTCACCTCATCTTCTGCTTTTTATCATAGAGTGGCTCCTATTGCTCATCAATGACATATTCTTCAGTTATTTAGCATCTTTCCTATGTCTATGTCTTTGCTTACGGTGGGCATCCTAGTCTTTTAAAACCAAACCAAACCCATCCCATCGAGTAGAGTCTGACTCATGGACATGTGTTAGAATAGAACTGTGCTCCACAGGGTTTTCAAGGCTGTGAATTTTTCAGAGTCTCCTGTGGGTGTGTTCTAACTGCCAACTTTCGGTTAGCAGTTGAGCGATTAACTGCACCATTCAGGGACTCCCCTAGTCTTCTAGCCCCACTCAAATCCAGCCTCTCCTACAAGGCCACAATTTTCATAAAATCTGACTTTTAGTCTAAAATCCTCTCTCCCATCTCCCAGCAACTACTTCATGTATATTCAATATCAACCATGCCAGCATTTTATTATATATTATGCTCTATCTTGACTTAATTTGTGTTCATTAGTCAGTTCCATCTCCTCATTTTACATTTTACAAAAGATCAGTTTTTTAATCTCATTTTCTTGTATTCTCTGCAGTTCTTAGGGCAATGTGGGCCCGAATGTTAACAATGAAGCAAGTTGCTACATACATGATTGACTGAAATGCCCTTAATCTTAGGCTATTATTTCTAGATTGATATTTCTCAAATTTGGTTCTCACCTCATTCCACGAAAATGGGTTCTGTATAAGTTTAGAAAACATTTAATTGGACAAATGTAAACAGATTTTTCAGAAACTCTAATATACTAATAATGAAGAGGAGGAGTAGAATAAATTATGTTACTTTGACTACAAAAGTCCTCCACCTATGTAAAAGCACAGTATAGTAATAGCAGTAAAAATTAGTGACATTTGTTGCTCATAGACTGTATTCCAGTAGTGTGTTAAGCCCTTGCCATCCTCTCCTCAGTACTGTTAATATCTCTTGGAATACTACTACTTTCAGAAAGATAGCATAGAAACAGCTCATCTAGAGACATTCATAAGCACACCCAGACTACAATTTCTGTTTGCATATTCTTTTAGTGTCAAATTCCAAATAGGTAGAAGTGGAGTATCATTAGTGCCCCTAAATGTGAAAGCAGAATATATTTTTAAATAAGTTGCAGAATTGGGAATTCTTGGCTCAGAGAGCCTTTCTTCCTTCCATAGATATAATGCCATATAAATCCTTCACAGAGCTTTAGATATGATCACAAAGACTCTTAAATCTAACTGAGACCAAGGGTCTTCCCATTTTTTAACTTCCTTTATCCTCTGGGATCTTAAAGGCTTATGAAGGGGTATAAAGGTTTTCTCCTACCTTTAGCTGAGTTGTCCACCTTTCACCTACAGACAAAACTATTGTTTCTAATATGTGTGAGTAAGTCTAAGTTGCCAAGATGAGTTTCCCAGAAGATAGTATGGTTTTTATTTCAGCCAGAATACATATACAAGATAAATCATATAGCTGGGAAATAGTGAGGGAAAAATAATTTCAATTAGTTGGTAACTAGATAATAAGTCAACTCTTTATTTTTCTTAAGCCTAGTAAGGACTGTTTAGGATATGGAACTCTCTAAACTTGTGATTTTTTTTCTCTGTAAGGGTTGTCTATTAGTATTAGGGACACATACCTACTTGTAAAAGTGGAAAACCAACAATTCTAAAAAGTTCAGAAATACAGTGAAATTACTGGTGACTAGAATAACAAAAATGTTACATTTAAAAGGACTCATACAATAGCAATCATATAATCCAATCCCTTTTTATGTGAAGACTATTTGTGACAAGGCTTGTTAGTATAAGAAAAAGCCCAAAAACCAAACCCATTGCCATCAAGTTGATTTCGACTGATAGCAACCCTATAGAACAGAGTAGAACTGCCCTATAGGATTTCCAAGGCTGTAATCTTTACATAAGCGACTGCCACATCTTTCTCCCATGAATGGCTGGTGGGTTTGAACCGTCAACCTTTCTGTTAAGAGATAGGTATAAATCTAGTTCTCTTTGCTGTTTACCCAGTGTCCTCTTAATACAATCTGTTTTAACAGTACCTTAACTGATGAAGAAATGACTTAAAGTGTTTCTTAACTATCAGCAATATCCTAAATACAACCTACAGCACATAAAATTCAAGGCTCTGACTGTGAGTACCAGTGACATACAGTGAAAAAGGAAACAATAAGAATGGATAAGATAATCTCGGATACGATCTAAAAAATATCTTTCCCCAAGATGATAGTCAGATTTCCTATGATGTTTTCATCTTGATGACACATTTATGATTTTTTTTTTTTGCACTGTCACAGCATTAAGAAAACTGATCTACGTATTGCATCTGGTTCCATCTACTTTTTAGGGTTCTATTATATTCCAGCCAATATAATTATTCTCCTCTGACATGAACTGGAATCAACAACCACTAACAACAACAACTGGGCCATTATTTCGGAGGCTGTATAACTTCCACCATTCAAAATAACCCTACTCCATGCTCCCTTCAGTAGAGGTGTGTTTGAGAATTTGTGATGTATGACTTTAATGGAGATAGTACTAGGCTTCTACTTGCTTTCTTCTTTTAAAAGCTTCTGCCCACTTTTGTGTTAACTTGTATAATTCTGTAGTAACTTTGGGGCCACACTTATAATTGGCAATAACCACAACCAAATGCAGTACAAATATGACATAACAAGGAATTCAAAATGTCAAATTTTTAAAAAGCTTCAGGCTGACTATTAGCCAATTATCAAGTTGAGAGTCTGGGTAGTCAGTAAGTATGAAGTGCTTATTGTATCCCAGATCTCCATATGCTTTACTGAGAATAGATAAATAGTCAAACAAAACAAACAAAAAAACAACAACAAAAACAGATATGGCGCCTAGCCTCAAGAACTTCACAATCTTTCTGTAGGTCAATAATTAGCATTGTAAGTGTTTACTGAGTTCCTTGCTTCAGTGTTGCTATTTTCAATGGTTGTTTACAGAATCTCCATGCTTGCATTTCCCCCGTCAGCCATGTCCTCTCCTTCACAAATAGTCAAGGGTGTTGCCTGTATTCTGAGGCCTCTAGACTGAGATTACAATTCAGTTAGCTTGCTTGGCTATGAGACATTCCATGTGTGGCCCCTGCCAATCTCTTCACATTGGTCTCTTTGCCCCACCCATCATCTGGCACACAGTACACTTCAATATTTGCTGCGTGCACAAATGAACTCTTTTGTAACTTTCCCTCATTTCAAACTTTCTTACCTTTCTTCTTCTTTTGGTCTTAAAAATGGGAAGGTGTATGACCCATCTTGACCTTCTCAACTATATTTATGCTCTCTGAGTGGGTGATGTGGGTAGTTGGTTGAGGTGGAAAGAGAAAGTGTGGGAATGAACATTTTGAAAACTTCTTACATGTAAATTTAGAGTTGCACAGGTTTCCCTTAATGTGGGGATAAACCCCCTTAGAGCAGAACATTATGAAGATTTTTAAAGAGAATGAAATATGTGTGTTTTTAAATATTATTGTTTTCTTGGCTCCTTTTTCTAGAAACAAGTCTAAAACCATGGAGATTAAAAAAGTAGAAATGCAGTCATTAAAATTTGCCTGTCTTAGTTAATAGTTTGATCTGTTTCTCCTTTTTTAAAAAAAAAAAAAAAACTTTAAGGCTTGCTAGCAGTAAGAATGGACAATGCTTGCAAGAAATAGCACATAACATGAAGTAAGTGTTGAGACTTTTACTTTATATATAGTATATGTCCTATCTCAAGACAATTATTTTTCCAGCTTCTTTAGCATTGTTTTTCAAACCAAACTCCTTCCACCTTTTTGTTAATGAATTCTAGAGGGGAAAAAAAAAAAGTCAGATATTAATATCTCAGCTGGAACAACCAAGACCACATATTATTGAGGTTTCTTATTAAAAGTGGCATTTTCATTAAAATCCCCTTCTTTGCTGTGAAAAGCCACGATAATGTATTATCTATTTTGAACAAATGTGCTGCAGAAAGTGCCTAGGAGGTAATAACACAGTTTACGAAAAAAATTAAATATGATGGCTGGCCAAATGCAATTTATACATTTGTGTTTTTTGGTGGCAAGTCATATATCTTGTAAAAAGGAACATACCTGAAGCATGAGTATAGAAAAAAAAATTTGTATGATTACTAAAATAAAAATGCATCCAGAAGGATTGAGTAAAATAAAAATATTTCAGTACAGAAATCTCTGAACAAAACCACATTAGTGTTAAATTATATCTTCTTTTCAGATAAACACAAGTCACCTGCTGCCTTTCACCCTTCTGTCCCCCGGGTAAAAAGTGACTTCCTGTTCCCTTCTCTGAGACCGAGGAGTGTGCTAGGGAACTTCAGGCTGTGGGGAAGGGGAGGGGCTAGAATCCAGCATTAAATTACCCTTGAGTGTAGAACCTGTAAGTCGTAGCCTAGGTTGTAGAAACAAAACTGCCATTTACTAACTTTCTGACCCCAGACCAGTCACTTCAGCTCCCTGCACTTCATTTTATTCAGCTACAAAAGGAAGACATTTAGGGGTGTCACTATAAGTCTAAGCATTCATCTTGCCAATATAACTCCTCCAAGCTCTAGCGTCAACTTTCTTTCTTTGTACTTAAAACACAGGAACTACCACCAAAGCAAAAAGCAAATATACTACCTATTCCTCTAGCAGGATCCCTAGCCTCCCATCTCCATAGCTCCTGTCCCGACCCCATACCTCTAAATTCTACTCATTGTGCAATGCCCAGATATGAAGCTGCTATACTGTGGTACCTTCTGTAACTCCCACAGACCGCTCTGGATTGGAAATCATCACGTGCTTTGATAAATTCTTCCAGTACATGATCAATAACTTTCCTGAAGACTTATCCTTATCTACCTCACAATTCAGACACGTTTTTTATCTTTCTGCCATATTATAGGTTCTCTCAGGGTCGTGCCATGACTTATTAATCTTTATATCTTTATTGGTACCTACCATAGCCTTGCCTGTAGCAGGAATTTAATTAATGTGTATTGTGTCAATGAATTAAAAAAAAAAGGTTATACTATTTTATTCAGAAGGAAGATAAGATGAGATAAGGTTGGAGTTGGGAAAGCACTTGTGAAAGTAAAAGTTTTATTGAAATGAAAGGGCTGATGGCTGAAATACTAAACAGGCACATTTGACAAGAGAATAAAAATCCTTGAGGGTTATTCACGACTGACAGAACTCTGAGGTGTGAGTTGGCTACTAAAGAAATGCTTATGAGCATAGCTTTGCAAGGAATTGAGATAACATGCTCGGAGAACACTGGAAGAAATAAAATGCCAAAAAGAACAGCTTTTTCAGAATTGTCAAGGCAAGTTAATTTGTTTTCATGCAGAGACACTTGTCAAACTGCCACTAACTATCATGCCTTCTTGGCACAGTGAAGTTTCTATACATTGTGCCAACTCCACTTTCTTGGTAGCCAAAAAATATCACCACGGCCTGATAAAACTACTACTGAGGGACAAGGTTTTAGAGTGGCACTGCTGAAGTCATGTATGGTTTGGCACTATCACTGCTGGAAAGCCAAAGGAACCAGAGACGGATTCTGAAAAGCTGAAGCTGGCATTCTGTTACAAAGACCCACGCCAGGTAGAAGGTCACAATCACTCTGCAAAGGCATCATCTTTTGGAGTCATTCAAAATTTCCTTTAGTTGGAAACAATTAGTGTAAAGATTAAGTCGGGGACTACAAAGCATAAGCAACTCAAGCCTTATTCCTCCAAGTATGGTCAGCAGACCAGCAGCATCAGCATTGCCTGGGCGCTTGTTAGAAATACAGAATCTCAGGCACCTCCCAGATTTACTGAGGCAGAGTGTGCACTTGTACAAGATTCCAGATGATTCATATGCACTCAGACTTGACAGGCACTGCTCGAGGAATGGGATGGTCAAAGAAAGAAGAAAAATGTTTGTACTTCACTGCAGTTAGACAAGGTCTGAAGAAATACAGAAGAGCAATCTTACATTCATCTAATGACGATATGTTTTATTTGAAAATACCTTTCAAAACTGCAGAAATCAAAGTTGTATAATTAAGAGGAAAACAAAGGGGGAAATAAACCCCTAGTCTAAGAAATCTTGACAATCAATGTACTTCATCTCCTTTCTAAAATGTTGTCATATGGCTAGAGAATTAGTGAAAAGGTATAAGTACTTGCTCAGAACACCCCAAATTAGTCCTTAGACATGCTGGTTGCCTGCTTCTTTCTGGTCAATTATAGTTAATAAGTGTTTATTATAACATTATCATAAAGCATAGAGTTAACCAATGACTATAAAATATTAATTCCACTGCAATTATAGAGAAATATTTAAAATCCTTAGTACTTTTTTTTTTTTTTTTGGTTGGGCCTAAACAGATTTTATTTTTGTGTTACTGGAAGCTGCAGTGTCTGATTCTAGTTGTTTATATAACCATTTCTATGCTTCATCACGGGGTGTCAGTGTTGTTATATGTATTATAATTGAGATATAGCTACTGTCTTTGTCGCTTCTCATTTTCAAGTATTGGCCTGTGGGTGACATGTAGAGGTGAATTTTCCATTATGAGGACATCCCCGCCCTTGAGATGAACCGATTGACTCTTGATTTTAAACCTTCACTTAATGGCATGTGAAAATTCCTCTGCTCTGGCCCTGATCCCACTTTGTAGGACAGGTCTTATTTCACAACCCTAGTGTGCTTTTGTGCTGGTGAGAGTCAGATTAAATCAATGGAAGCATTTTGAGCGCTGACAGAGTGTAGATTTTTTTTTCTTTTAATGGCACCACCTTTACTCATGTTGGTAAAATACCTGATGAAGTGAACTCCTTCTCTGTTGATTTCTGTAGGATGAAATAATCTGTTTAAAGATAGTCATCATGGACTCTTTAAATCTTCCTTCTTTAAGCTAAATATTTTCCTCATGTGAATGAATCCTTCAGTCTTTCCTGGTTATCCTCACATGGATATCTTCTACTATTGTCTTTTACATTTTCTGATGTAATATCCAGAACCAAACATAAAACATTGGCCTGACCAGTGCAGAGCACAATGAGAATATCACCTTCATTCTTGTCAATTCTGGCTCTTTTGGGCTTGAGCTTACATTGAGTTTGTAATTAAAATGTTCTTTAATCTAACTCTCTCATTCTAAATTTGGACAATTAATTTTTTTAAATGAAATTAGAATTTCAATTTTGAGATAATTTTAGATGCACAAACATAACACATAGAGACCCCTAAGTATAGTATTTTTTGATAATATTCACTAAGAACAAAATGGCCTCAGAAAAATATTCCTACGATGATTTCCCTACTTTCCTATTTTACCTTGTTAATGCTTGTTTTTATTTTTTTCTGAAGACAGTTTAAATATGAATTACAAAATCAGATTTTTCTCAAGCAAAACAGTACCCATAAAAAATAAATATGTACCTGCTTGAGGTATAAAAAAGACTTAGGTGATAAGCAAAAGACTTTTAAGTACTAATATTGTTTGTGTTGTTTGAAAAAGACTAAAGAAGTTTCATTCATAATTAAATATATTTTGGTCTCTTCATCGTGTTTTGACCCAAGTGGAACTCACAGTTTACTTCATTATAGTTTATCTGTCATTATTTTAGGTATATTTACAGAGATACAAAAAGCTTCACGTGATATAATTTACCAAATTGCACATGTGGTGTTCTCCCATTAAGAATCTTACTAAGTTCGTGAGCATCCTTATGAAAAGTTTGCAGGTTTAGTATGAGTCCAGTATTCTGATTTAATGTAAGTTTTTTTTATAGAAAACTGGAATTTTATTATATGTGAAATATTGCCGATTATATTCAAAGACTTTTTTTTTAAAATATTCTTTTGTATATAGATGAGTATACAAAAAAAAAAAAAAAGACTCATTCTCGGTGCTAATACAGAAGACCATATCTTGAGTTATTCATTCAATAAACATTTAGCAGCTAATATGTACCAGGCCCTGGTGGCGTAGTGATTAAGAACTCAGGCAGTTAATCAAAAGGTCGCAGTCTGAATCTACCAGCTGCTCCTTGGAAACCCTGTGGGGCAGCTCTACTCTGTACTATAGGGTTGCTATGAGTCGGAATTGACTTGATAGCAATGGCTTTGGTTTTGGTTTTTATATACCAGGCATGATGCAAGATTTCAACACTTCTAAGATAATAAGACAATATCCCTTCTTTCAAGGCATCCAGTCTTGTCAGAAAGAGAGCAGCTAAGCCAATGAAATGGGATGCATTCTGCACTATAATAGAGGTAATGGAATAGGTGTATTAATGATGGAGCTTCCTATCAGAACAGTCTGGAAAAATCAGGAAAGTTATCATGGGTCAGATTCTCTGGAACCAGAGTCTGAGACAGTGATTCTGGTGAAAGTGATTTATTGAAACAGTGCTCTCAGGATAAGGGGAATGAGGAAGCAGGATGGGGGTGGGGGAAAGCTAAGTAGGGGTGTGAGGTAAGTTTCAGCCTAATCTCTGGAGATAGTCCCCCTGAAGCAAGGGGGCCACATCAACAAATCATTAGTTGTGGACTACTGAGGGGGGTGGGGTGGACAGATGACAAGCAGGCTCGTGTTGGGCCAGCTGAACGGCTGAAGGCGTTCTCTAGAGAAAAGGGAGCTCTAAGTCATCAGTAGCCCACACTCGGCACCCGAGGAGTGGTGCACTGGCTGATAAAGAGGAGTTAGGCAGGGCACCCAGATATCCACGCCAGGAGGCTGCAAAGAACTTGTAACACTGGAGCGTGCTGGTGGAAAACACAGAAGGCACATCTGCTATAGGAGATGGTGTGCTTTGGAAAGACCAAGAGATATGAAATAGAAGTCCATACATGTAATGGTCAAAAATTTCCCAAGAAGTACAAAGCAAAGACAGTTGCAGCCGACAATTAGTTCTTAACTGTAGAAATTTAGTTCATGTAAAGTTAGCAGGCTAAACCCAGAGGACATGCTTCCTGTTCATTATCAGTCAATTATACGACAGCAATTCTAATATGGTTTGGATGTTCACGATAAAACCTATTTTCAATTTGTATTACTCTGAATCCACAAGAGTATTTCCCAACTGAGGTGATTTTCAGTGGGTATTCCTTGTTATCATTTCTATAATGCAGAAATAACTCTATGGCATTTCTATAGGTTAAAGTTGTGATACTCAACAGACATTTAATTCATCTAAAGCCTTAATATGTGACAGGAATTGTACTTAATATGTACAAGGCCAAATACATTTTTACAGATTTTCTGATCAAGCTAAATATGCTTTAATAAAGCCCCACTGTAATAAAATAATGTGTGCTGGATTCAATTCTTCTTCAAATATTCTTCTTTTTTTTTTTATTGTGTTTTCAGTGAAAGTTTACAGCACAAATTAGTTTTTCATTTAATAATTTATACCCAAATTGTTACGTGACATTGGTTGCAATCCCCACAATGTGTCAGTACTCTCCCCCTTTCCTTTACCACCCTGGGTTCTCCACGTCCATTCATCCAGTTCTCCTGTCCCTTCCTGTCTTCTCATCTTTGCTTTTGGGCAGATGTTGCCTATTTGGTCTTGTATACTTGATTGATCTAAGAAGCACGTTCCTCACGTGTGTTATTGTTGTATAGGCCTATCTAATCTTTGGCTGAAAGGTGGATTTCCAGAGTGGCTCTAGTTCTGAGTTAGCAGGGTGTCTGGGAGCCATACTCTCGGAGGCCCCTCCAGTCTCTGTCAGACTAGTAAATCTGGTCTTTTTTTGTAAATTTGAATTTTGTTCTTCATTTTTCTCCTACTCTGTCCAGGGCTTTCTATTGTGATCCCACTCAGAGTGGTCAGGGGAGGTCGCTGGGCATCATCTAGTTCTTCTGGGCTCAGGTTCATGTGGTCTATCAGTCCTTTGGACTAATATTTTCCTTGTGTCTTTGGTTTCCTTCATTCTCCTTTGCTCCAAACACGATGGGACCAATACACGTACCATAGATGGCCGCTCACAAGGTTTTAAGACCCTAGACGCTACTCACCAAAGTGGATGTAGAACACTTTCTTTATGAACTATATTATGCCAATTGACCCAGATGGTCCCCAGCACTTAGCCCCAGTAACTCAGTCCCTCAAGGTGTTTGCATTTGTCTAGGAAGCTTCTATGACTTTCCCTTGGTCAAGTTGTGCTGACTTCCCCTGTATTGTGTATTGTCTTTCCCTTCACAAAAGTTAACACTTGCCTACTGACTATTTAGTGATTTCCCCTCTCCACCCCTCCCTTCCCTCGTAACCATCAAAGATTTTTTTTTTTCCTGTGTATAAACCGTTCCTTGGGTTTTTATAATAGTGGTCTCATACAGTATTTGTCCTTTTGTGACTGACTTATCTCACTCAACATAATGTCTTCCAGATTCATCCATGTTGTGAGATGTTTCTTGGATTCATCACTGTTCTTTACTGTTGTGTACTATTTCATTGTGTGTATATACCATAATTTGTTTACCCATTTATCTGTTGATGGGCACTTAGGTTGTTTCTATCTTTTTGCTATTGTGAATAGGTTGTTTCTATCTTTTTGCTATTGTGAATAATGCTGCAATGAACATGGGTGTCTCTTATTTCTCTAGGATATATTCCTATGAGTGGAATTGCTGGATTGTATGATCTTTCTATTTCTAGCTTTTTAATGAAGTGCTATATTGTTTTTCATACTGGTTGTACCATTTTACATTCCCACCAGCAATGCATAAGAGTTTTAATCCCTCCATGTCTTCTTAGTCATCTAGTGCTGCTGTAACAGAAATACCACAAGTGGATGGCTTTAACGAAGAGAAGTTTATTTCCTCACAGTCAAAGTAGGCTAAAAGTCCAAATTCAGGGTGTCAGCTCCAGGGAAAGGCTTTTTCTCTCTGTCAGCCTTCTCCTCTTTGGTGTTGCCCCAGACTAGGAGCTTCTCTGCATAGGGACCCCGGTCCAAAGGACGTGCTCTGCTCCCAGCACTGCTTTCTTGATGGTATGAGGTCCCCCCGTCTCACTGCTCACTTCTGTCTTTTATATCTCAAGAGATTGCCTCAGGACACAATCCAGTCTTGTAAATTGAGTCCTGCCTTACTAACACAACTGCCACCCGTCCTCCCTCATTGACATCATAGAGGCAGGATTTAGCACACATGGGAAAATCACACAGTACCGGGAATCATGGCCCAGCCAAACTGATACACATATTTTTGGGGGGACATAATTCAATCCATGACACCCACAAAGTCTTTAACATTTGTCATTTTCTGTTTTTTTGATTAGTGTCGCTAATATCAGGGTGAGATGGTTATCTCATCATAGTTTTGATTTGTATTTGTCTAATGGCTAGTGATCACAAGCATTTCCTCATGTGGCTGTTAGCTGCCTGAATGTCTTCTTTGGTGAAATGTCTGTTCATGTCCTTTGCCCATTTTTTAATTGGATTATTTGTCTTTTTGTCGTTGAGGTGCTGAAATGTACTATAGATTTTAGAGATTAGGCCCTTGTTGGATATGTCATGGTGAAAAATTTTTCTTTTTCTTGCCTTATTACTCTAGTTAGGACTTCCAGCACAGTGTTAAATAGGAGTGGCGATAAGGGGTATCTTTGTCTTGTTCCCATTCTCAGGGGGAATAATTTCAGCCTGTCTCCACTGAGAATGATGTTGGCTGTTGCTTTAGTATAAACCAAAACCCGCTGCCGTCGAGTAGTGACCCAATAGGACAGAGTAGAATTGCCCCATAGGATTTCCAAGAAGTGGCTGGTGGATTCAAACTGCCAACCTTTTGGTTAGTAGCTGAGCTCTCAACCACTGCGCCACCAGGTTTAGTGGTTTAGTATGAGACCCATAGACCCATTGCTGTCAAGTCGATTCCAACTCATAGTGACCTTATAGGATAGAGCAGGACCACCTAATGCCCTTTATTACATTGAAGAATTTCCCTTCTTCCTATTTTATTGAGAGTTTCTGTCAGGAATGGGTGTTGGACTTTATGAAATGCCTTTTCTGTGTCAACTGAGATGATCGTATGATTCTTTTCTGTTGTTCTATTTATATGCTGGATTACACTGATTGATTTTCTAAAGTTGAACCATCCTTGCATACGTGATATGAATCCCACTTGGTTGTGGTATATTATTTTTTTGATATGATGCTGAATTCTATTGGTTAGAATTTTGTTGAGAATTTTTGCATCTACATTCATGATATAATGTCCTTCCTTGTCTTTTATGGTTTATTTTGTCTTTAAGTCTATTTTATCTGAGATTAGTATTGCCATTCCTCCTCTTTTTTGTTTACTGTTTGCTTGATTTTTTCTTTCCATCTTTTGATTTTTAATATATTTATGTCTTTCTGTCTAAGTTGTGTCTCTTATAAACAGCATATTGATGGGACATGCTTTTTTATCCATTCTGCCACTCTCTGTCTCTTTACAGGTGCATTTAAGCCATTTACATTCAGTGTGATTATTGACAGGTATGCGTTTATCACTGTAATATTGTTGTGCTTTTTTTTTTTTTTT
>NW_004444034.1:2702877-2716569 GCF_000243295.1 Trichechus manatus latirostris
GTGCTGATCTTTTCTTTGTTATTCTCACTTTCCTGTGCTGGTTCCTTTTGTTTGTGGATTTTCTTTTCTTTTGTTATTATAGATTTTGGATTTTCTTTTCTTTTGTTATTATAGATTTTTTTACTGAGACTTTTATATTTTTCCTCTTTTTTTTTTCTGATTAGTAGTTTTGTTGACTGTTTTTGTGGTTACCTTAAAATTTACCCTTATCTTCCTAAGTTTGAACCAGTCTTATTACTTGATATCACCTTGACTTCCTCTCCATTTGAAAGTTTTACACCTATACCATTTATTCCCCCTTTTATTGTTTTGATGTTGTCTTTAACAGATTGATATCTCTGTTTCCCTGTTTTAAGTCTTTTAGCTTTGATTTATTATTGAGAGTTCTTTACCTAGGTTGGAGCCTTGGTGGCGCTAACTAAAAGGGCAGCAGTTCAAATCCACCAGCTGCTCCTTGGAAACCCTATGGGGCAGTTCTACTCTGTCCTATAGGGTAGCTATGAGTCAGAATCAACTCGACAGCAATGGGTTTTGTTTTGTTTTTGGTTTTTCCTAGGTTGCTATCTGGCTGGTGCTGTCTTGTGTCCTAGACTCCAGTTGTTGTCTGATGTTGTTGGTTCTCTAACTGAGTTGCCTTCCCGTATACTCCCTATCTGGGGTTATTGCAGGCTGTGCTCCAAGATGGTGACGTTGTGCTGTGTTAGTTGGCAGGGGACCTCCACTCCGTATCTCTCCTCATTCTCTGTGTTCCTTCAGTTTCTTCTTCCATTTGGTGTTTGATCTAGTTCTTTACCTCTTCATTTGATGCTTAGAATTGCAGGATTGACATTTGTATCCGTTTTACTTAGTTTTTCAAGTCTTTGCTGCACAGGGATGGCATGACGCATAGCTCTAGGATGCCATGTTGGCTTGCCTCTCTCAAATATTCTTAATAATAATAATAGTTGCCTTCTAGTCAATTCCAACTCATGACAACCTCATGTGTGTAAGAGTAGAACTGTACTCCATAGGGTTTTCAACAGCTGATTTTTTGGAAGTAGATTGTCATGCCTTCTGATGTACCTCTGGGTGGACTTGAACTTCCAAACTTATGGTTAGTAGCCGGGCATGTTATCTGTTTGCACCACTCAGGGACTAATGATAATAATAGCTAATACATAACGAGTGTGTTTGCACAGTACTAGGCATAGTACTATGTCCTTTACATTTATTTTTTAATTTAATCACTGCAGCAACCCTATAGGTACTATAATTAATTACATTTTATAGATGATGATGTAGGCTTACAGAGACCGCGTCTTGCCTGAACTCACCCATCTAGGGGCAGTAAAGACAGGATTCATACCCAGTTCTGCCTGACTGCAGTTCTACTTCTTGACCACCATGTTGTACTCTTCCCAGGAAACCAGAGGGACTGGATTTCAGGAATGACCAGAAGCAAAAATTTTTAATATGTTTTGATTTGATATTGTTGGAATATTTAATATTTTAAGTTATACTTGGCCTATGTAAAAAATAATATTTCTTAAATTATTTGAGTCTGGCATCTATGAAATAAAGTTATTTTATATTAAATATAACACAGAATGTTGGAAAGACAAACTATTGTAAGAATCAAGGGAATCATATATAATAAATTAATTTAAACTCTGGGGTATTTCCAGAGGTTAAAGTTATCATTATGGAAGCAGATTACCAGGACTTTCTTCCAGTGTGCCACTGGGTGGGTTCATACTGCCAACTTTTAGGTTAGTAGTTGAGCACAAAATGTTTGCATCACCCAGGGACATTTATATAGTACCAAGACATGAATAAAATTAAATTACTTATCAATTATAAATTACCTGCATAGCCTTCAGAAATCTGACTTTTGTCCCAATGGCTCTACTGAAACTACTTTATTACAGATAATAATAAGAGTACCACACAGAGCTGTGTCAAGATCAAGAAAATGTATTAAAATATTTTGAAGCTATAAATAGCAATCACAGATTAGCTATTAAAATCAACTCCAATGGCCTTTTCTTCATCTTTGTTCTCCTTGATCTTTGCTGCTATACGTTTACTTCATATTGATGGGATTCTCATTCTTTTTTATGCATCATTAACATTGGCTGCCATGGTCCTAGTTACCATGACTCTTTGCCATACTTGGCAGCTAGCTCTCTACTGTAAATTTATTCTAAGCTCTAGAAGACTTTCTCAGACAACCATGAGCATGTCCTTATGCAGATACTACTCTTTCGTTTCTGTTCTGTAAAATGACATTTTAATTTTAGTGGATATGACCACGCTAAGTACTCAACTCTTTTTGATTTTCATATGCTGTCGCTAACCACACATGCAGACTTCATTACTTGCATGTTTTAGAACCGAGAGAATTCCCTGTTACATCAACTTATCTAATGATTTTCACATTTTAGAATTATTGATATTGCTGAACATTCTCTCCTAAGATGGTTATAAGTTAGCCATAAATCATCATTCATATCTTTGATTATTTCTGTGGGATACATTCCTAGCTGTGGAAGTACAAGGGACCAAAGGGTATGAACAACTCTTCAGAAAGGCTGTGTCCATTTGCACTCTACATGTAGTACATATAGTGCCTTTCTCCTAGTATTTTCAATGACATCCTTTTTCTTTTCTGAAGTAGTAAAACTTAACATTTCCATCTTATCAACCAGAGAATAAAAATTAATAACGGTTATATTATTTTCCAATGAGTAAATTAGTAACAGAGTCAGAACATAATAAAGAACGTGGGGCTTGAGTATAGCACAGCCCAGCATAGCTCTAGCTCTTGCATCATACAAGTGGGTTCTAATCCCCTCCCTAAGACTCACTGGCATGTGATCTTGCTCCCTTCATCTGTAAAATGGACATAATGGTAACTGTTTCTAAGTTACTGTAAAAGATATGTTACAAATGTACTAAAGGAAAATAAGATGTTAACAATATGAAAAACAGTATGCAGGAGGGAGGAGCGTATAGGAGAACTCTGTATTTTATGCACAATTTTTCTGTAAACCTGAAACTGCTCTACTAAGTAAAAAACCAAACAAACAAAAAACCAAACCCGTTGCCATCAAGTCCATTCCAACTCACAGTGACCTATAGGACAGAGTAGAACAGCCGCATAGGGTTTCCAAGGAGCGGCTAGTGGATTCAAACTGCTGACTTTTTGGTTAGCAGCCGAGCTCTTAACCACTGAGCCACTGGGGCTCCCTAGTAAGTAAAGTCTATTAAAAATTAAAAATAAATAAACACAATAATGTATGTTTAGCACTTATCAATGTAGTATAGCTTAGCTCACAGGTGAGGGCTCATCATTTATAAAAATTATATATATTTTCTCTGAAGATATTATCTTGAATAAATTTTTATCTAAATATTGCAGCTAGAAATTTCTAAGTATAGAAAATTATGCACTGCAACTTTATAGTATATGCCTCATGAAAAACCATGGGAAATAAGTTGCTTCTAAAATAAATGAGTTCCTTCCAGAAAATATCTTCCCTCTTGGCTAGTCAGCTAAGCATTTGATAAGATCTTTAGGACCTAGGAAATATCATCACTTTTGAATAAGACAGCAAATAATACAGCTCTTGCCCTTTGCTTTCATTTACAAGAAGACAAATATAAGAACAATTTTTTTTCTAATGGCATTGCACTATGTTCTTTTACTAAACACTGTCAATTTCCATGCACAAGGATTATAAAGTAGAAGATATTCTAAATGAGATTTTCAAACTAATTAGCCTCCTGCCTGATATAGTCAGTGACAAGGAAAATAAATAGTACATCATTCATTTAAGCTCACATGACTGAAATTAATGGTATCACTATTTGCTATTTTACTACATAGGAGAAAATGTACAAAGCCACATGACTCCACTACTGAACACTTGGTTATTTGTGCTTAAAAATATTTTTCCACATTTTAAATCATCAGCCATTAATATTATAACATAGAAACGGTGAACCATAAGCTAAGACTAGTTTTAAAAAATCTGTGATCCATAATATAAGTATTATTTTAGTCACAATAGTAATATCAGTTAGACAATTCAGCAGGTCACAGTCTTCCCAGAAAGCACACAAATAGTAAAAGTGGCAGTTGATACATAGTTTTTTAATTTATTTTATTTTTTAATTTCCGTCGTCTCTTAAATCCAATGTGTAAGGTTTAATTAACAAGGTTTTGTGAAATCTGGAATCTCTCTCTATATCATCTACCTACCTACCTAACTACCCACCCACCCATTCACCCACTCATCCATCCATCTTTTTTTTTTTCCTTTGAGCAAAATTCCACAACTCTTTGCCACATGCACGTAATTCTATTTAGAAACTACTCACTTGGCCTCACTGTGTTTCACTGGTGATGAGGACGTATTGACTCATCATCTACAGGAAGTTGCATTGCTTTCTTTTCCTTTTCTTTTTCTCTAGGATGTCCCAAGGAACTTGGTTTGACTTTTAAACACTTTGGCTGAATTTCCTTTATAATCAACACTGTGCGTTGAAGTTCTGCTAAGCAAGGTCAAAGCGTAGTCAGAGCCAATGAACAAAGTCAGTTTAACCTTGGCCTTACGAGAAGTATATATTAACTAACCAAAGAGCTCAGAATCCCATACACACACATTCAGTACCTTTCTAGGAACACCTGTTCACCTGCTATTTTATTGTCAATTCCTGTTCTCATATGATTATAATACTACAAGTAGCTAAAAGGGGGGCTGTGTAACGATGGTGAGGTCATAGAAGATCTCATCTCTACCCTACTCATGGAGAAAGAGGATAAGAAACACACTACAGTCGTCATCACCATTCTATCCCATCGTTTAAAAAGTGTAACTATGTTATGAATATGTTTAGTGACTCCTCCATCCAGATTTTCTCAACCCTTTGGGGCTTGTGAGTGAATTAAACAAGGCAGTAGTGATAAATTGTAAACCAGAGTTAGTAAGTGATAATAATTCGAGGCCCAAATGTTCTTCACTTCAAAAATGAAAAGACAATGTCCCAAATTCCTTCGATGTGGAAAATACAAATAATATGATGTCTTTCAGGACTGCTCAGTTCAAACTACCTAGCCTTTTAAACTATACAAAAAAAAGTTTTCAAGGAAGTCAGAAGTGAAAAAATAAAGTTTAGGATTTCTAAACCATAATGTCTGAATAAAACAAATCTCTTTCTTTCATTTTTTCAGTAAATATTTATTGAGCATCTATTTTGCACCATATACTATGCTAGCCATTTGGTACAATCCTGGAGTAAATCACAGTTCCAGTTTTAATGGATTTATTGTCTGGTGGGGAGCCAGACCAGAAAACAATATTGTTTAGAGATATCTCAACTGCTATTCAATGTTACAAAAGGTTGAAGAAATAAAAGAGTAAATGACTAATTCCCCTTCACATCTTACTAACAAGCACCTTTTCTAAATCCCATCACCAGGCCCTTGGGAAACCAGCATTTTTCCAATGAAATAATCCACACAAAATAGTCCCAGCACAGCACAAATTTTACAAAAACCATAAAGGAGTAATAATTTTTAAAAAGATTGATTTTATTGTACTGCTTCCAGGATTCACAGTTTTCTCTATCAGAATATCTACCAGCCCAGGAAATCAAACTAGTAATTTCTCTCCATCTGTGCATCATTTTCAAATGAGGTTGGAAACAAAGACATGCACATATGTTTATTTCTCACTGTGCCCTGCTTTTAGGTTAACAACCAGTTAACAAAAAAAGGTATTAAATTATAATTACTTAAATCAAGGGATTTGTGATAGACATACCTGGAAAATGGGTAGATAACCCCAGTAGCTTCATTTTCCTTTTGCAAAAGTATAAATGACATGGTTGATTGTGCTGTTTGATTTTTTTTTTTTTTCCATTGTGGTTTCTGTTCTGAGCAGATAATATCATTACAGAAACAAAGTACAAATACCTCATATTGCCTAGATAAAGTTATGGCTTAATTTAATTATAGTAATTTACAGCCCCATTGCACAAGGTTGTTAAAAAAAAAGTGCTGCTTGCCATGGGCAGTAGGTTGACACAAACTAAACTACCTCATTAAATTTTAGGATACCATTATTTCTTGTCTTATTATTATTCTAAATACAGTATTGTGGCTTCTATGACTCATGATAGAATTAATTTTGATGCACGCTGCATTAGTCATACTTTTCTCAAGTGATGTGCAATGCAGCATACATGGCTGTAAAGTTACTCAAGGAAATTTCCAGCGTATTATCTAACATTGTCATTAACACCAAGAATATAACCAAACATCACTCTGAATAACTCTTAGAAGCCAGGAAAACAAAATCACTTAACTGTTCTTTCTTCCTTTTTTTTTCCAATAAAACATGGAAGGTTTTACAGTGTAAAGGAATGAGAACTGGTCTGCAATGGGAAATGGACCTATGTTGGCTCAGCCTCAATTTTCCACGTGACCTTGGGAAACTAATATCTGCAACTTAATATTCTTAGAAAAGATGTTTTCTGAGCTCTCTCTGAGTCCCCATACTCCAAAAATCCATGAAGGCATTACCTTATAAAATTAATCTCTTATTTGTTCCTAATTATGAAGCTGTTGCTGCACTTAGTTGCCGTCAGTTCGGACTCATGGCAACCCCATGTGTGCAAAGAAGAACTGCTCCATAGGGTTTTCAAGGCTGTGACCTTTCAGAAGCAAACTGCCAGGCCTATCATCTGAGGTGCCTCTGTGTGTGTTCAAACTGCCAACCTTTCAGCTAATAGTCAAGAGCTTAACTGTTTTCGCCACCCAGGGACTCCAATTATGAAGTAGAAACATAAAAATGAGAAGAGTATGATCTCTAATATACAAGGATGCTGGTATTTCTCTTTTATAAAAGAGAATCTTTGGTTTCTAGCAATTATCCACTGTGAGTAGTGGAAAATGAACAATCCAACTGTTCAAATATATATTTCTCATGGACTTGCCACATGGTCTGCGATTCTCATATTAGTTACTCCTTTGAGATTCCTCATTACAATGTTAAAAGTTGGGACGATTAATATATTAAAGTTCTTAGTAAATAAAACTGCTGGATATTTAGGAGTGGGTATATTTGCATAGTTTAGTAATTTTTCTGAACGGAGAGTTTCTGACAGGACTGAGTTTCCATAATTAGATAAAGGCTACTAGTAAGATTGCAGTCTCATCTTCTTATACAGTAATACATTTTTCATGCACCAAAGAAGCCTTGGTAAACAAGGCTATCAGCTCCTTGAGAAGAGAACAGTATCACTGGAAACATATTACCCAAATAAATCAAGAATCTAAGCGAGATTTAGATACCTCTAAGCACACTAACAATACTCTTTCTAATGGGAGTGGACATTATTTTTTCCAAAATGTACTAATGGTCTATTTTATCAAATAATTTAGTATTAACTCCTTAAATTCCCAGGTTATGATGAGACATCCTGTTTGAAAGTTACGCAGAAATGCCCAATAAATTTTGTTCTTACTTTGATTCCAGTATTGAGCCAGCTTACCAAGTGCTCAGAAATTCTGACTTATAAAAGAATATACATAGGATAAAAAAGTGTAGCTTCAAATTCTGTGCAAAGCAAAGACTGGACTTGACAGGCAGATCCAGTAGGGTATACCCCAACAAGTTCTCTGGGGAACTAAGAGAGAGAATGAAGGGATTGCGTACCTAAGGAGATAAGAAAAGTGATAAAACTATGAATAAACTTTCTTCTCTTCACATTCTGTACAGGGCAGGTCTCCAAAGCCTTTCAGACAGAAGTTGATTGAGTGTAGTGACACAAAGCATCAGAAAACTCTAGAATGTTGGACAATATTAAGAATGGATGACACTCAACCTATAGATTTGTAGCTCATGTCATTATATTGCTTGGCTCATTAAAAAAACATGTTATTTTAGTATAAAGCAATAGAAAGAGCTAATAAAGCAAGGGTCAATATTCGAACATACAGAAAGAAAGCAAATAAATGTAACAAACAACTCTTACTAGAAGCAAACAAACAAATTAAAAACTCAGATACATTGTACACATTAAAAATGGAGGATTAACAGGTTTTTGTTATTGTTATTTCCCTATTGATGGCATTTATCTACTTTGTATTTCTAATTTATAAATAAGCCCTCTTTATGATACAAAATATTTCATAAATAAATTCTTCTGAAATCCTACAGTTGTAACAGTCCAATGTTGAGGAGACAGACCTTATATTTCTTTCACTGACCAGCAAAATGATTTTTGGTACAATTCAGAACACTCTCCATGTTTTAGTCTATTTCACTTTGTATTACTGGCCATACTTTCTTATTATTCTGCATTATTTATAACAAGTAAAGAAAGGATGAGTTAAAAGAGCCCTGGGTAAAATGTCAAGAATGCAAGTTGAAACTCAATAATATTTAGAATCAGCCCTTTGAGGATGAAAATGGATCAGAGTCACTAAGGCACCACTCTCCACTCAGCTTAATGGAAGAAATCCATGCCTCTAAAGACTTACAAGTCACCATCCAAGTGACTATACCTTTCTTGGGTCTTCAGGAAGGTCTTCAATCTAGTTGCCTGTATACCTCACAGAACACTAAGTTATAGAAGAAAAGCTTTGGCATCGACTTTAAGATATGGTCTAGCACAAATGCTACCCCTATAGAAAGGGACTTGAGTAACCTGATGCTGAGGGTCCTGCTGCTGATAGGTAGTTTTACTAGAGGAGGGGTCAGGCAGAAGCAAGTAGAGATCAAGGGGCCAAAAGATCATTTTAGAGGCACCAATGAAAGCATAAAACAGGTATCACTGCTCTGATGTAGTCATTAACGATATGGGCTGCAATACTTAAAAGAAATAAGACATATAACATCAGACTGAGAAAACATTATACTTTTTATAATGCTTAGATATCCATACTTCTTTTCAGCATACCATCATAAATTCTTTCTGATTGAGAATCATGAAGAAGGGGAAGAGAAGGGCGGCTGCTCTCAATAACTACTTATTATTTTTTGGTATAGTGGGGAGTGGTTGTGATGTAGGCCAGTAAACTTTAGTAGGCATTAGAATCATCTGAGAGCTTTTTAAAGACAGATTGCTGGGCCTATCCAGTACTTTCTGATTCAGTAGGTCAAGGAAAGAACCCAAGAACTGCATATCTAACAATTTTCCAAATGATGGTGATGCTGTTTGTCAAGGAATCACACTTTGAGAATTACTGACGTAGGGCATAGTAAGAACCAAGTCAACAACAGCTAATGTCTTACAGAGCAATTTTTTATTCCCAGCTTAACACATGAGTAAGGCCTGAAATCCAGTCCTGAGCACTCGTAGTGGCCTGTATTGGCCAAGAGAAACCGGCATCTCTTAAAAATGAATTTACTCCGAAGAGGCATCTTTTGTAACATGCACAAAGGTACTTTAGATGCTAGCAGGGCCTTGTTGAAAACAATAGAAGCTGCCTTGTTTAGTGCACTTATACATGCCAGGCACTTTGCTAGGCCACACACACACACTCACATACACACACAAATATATACACGCATGTACACATGTGTGTGTATATATTCATGCATGCATTGTATAATCATACACTGTTGTTGTTAGGTGCCATCAAGTTGGTTCCAACTCATAGCGATCCTATGTACAACAGAATGAAACACTGCCCGGTCCTGTGCCATCCTCACAATCTTTGCTATGTTCGAGCCCATTGTTTAAGCTACTGTGTCAATTCATCTCATCAAAGGTCTTCCTCTCTTTCACTGGCCCTCCAACTTACCAAACATGATGCCTTTCTCCAGGGACTGTTCCCCTCTGATAATATGTCCGAAGTATGTGAGATGAAGTCTCACCATCCTCGCTTCCAAGGAGCATTCTGGCTGTACTTCTTCCAAGACAGACTTGTTAGTTCTTCTGGCAATCTACGGTATATTCAGTACTCTTTGCCAACGCCATAATTCAAAGGCATCAATTCTTCTTCCAGCTTCCTTATTCATTGTCCAGCTTTCACATGCATATGAGGTGATTGAAAATACCATGGCTTGGGTCAGGCACACTTTAGTCCTCAAAGTGACACCTTTGCTTCTCAACACTTTAAAGAGGTCTTTTGCAGCATGTCGTGGATTGAATTATGTCCCCCCAACAATGTGAGTATCAATTTGGCTGGGCCTTGATTCCTGGTATTGTGTGATTTCCCATGTGTGGTAAATCCTGCCTCTATGATGTTAATGAGGAAGGATGGGCGGCAGTTGTGTTAGTGAGGCAGGACTCAATTTACAAGACTGGATTGTGTCCTGAGGTAATTTCTTGAGATATAAAAGACAGAAGTGAGCAGTGAGACAGGGGGACCTCATACCATCAAGAAAGCAGTGCTGGGAGCGGAGCACGTCCTTTGGACCAGGGTCCCTATGCAGAGAAGCTCCTAGTCTGGGGGAACACCAAAGAGGAGAAGGCTGACAGAGAGAAAAAGCCTTCCCCTGGAGCTAATGCCCTGAATTTGGACTTTTAGCCTGCTTTGACTGTGAGGAAATAAACTTCTCTTCGTTAAAACCATCCACTTGTGGTATTTCTGTTATAACAGCACTAGATGACTAAGACACAGCAGATTTTCCCAATATAATATGTTGTTTGATTTCTTGACTGCTGCTTCCATGGGCGTTGATTGTGGATCCGAGTAGAATGAAATCCTTGATCTTTTTCTGTTTATTAAGATGTTGCTTATTGGTCCAGTTGTGAGGATTTTTGTTTTCTTTCTGTTGAAGTGTAATCCATGCTGAAGGCTGTAGTCTTTGATTTTCATCAATTAAGTGCTTCAAGTCCTCTTCACTTTCAGCAAGCAAGGTTGTATCATATGCATATCACAGGTTGTTAATGAGCCTTCCACCAATCCTGATGCTGCGTTCTTCTTCATATCATCCAGTTTCTCGGATTATTTACTCAGCACACAGACTGACTAAGTATGGTGAAAGGATACAACTCTGTAGCACACCTTTCCTGATTTTAAACCACGCAGTATCTTCTTGATCTGTTCGAACAACTGCCTCTTGATTTATGTACGGGTTCCCCAAGAGCACAATTAAGTGGTCTGGAATTCCTATTCTCCGCAATGTTATCCATGATTTTTTAGGATCCACACAGCTAAATGCCTTTGCATAGTCAATAAAACACACGTAAGCATCTGTCTTAGTCATCTAGTGCTGCCATAACAGAAATACCACAAGTGGATGGTTTTAAGGAAGAGAAGTTTATTTCCTTACAGTAAAGTAGGCTAAAAGTCCAAATTCAGGGCATCAGCTCCAGGGGAAGGCTTTCTCTCTCTGTCAGCCTTCTTCTCTTCCGTGTTCCCCTGGACTAGGAGCTTCTCGGAGCAGGGACCCCGGTCGAAAGGACGCGCTCTGCTCCTGGCACTGCTTTCTTGATGGTATGAGGTCCCCCTGTCTCACTGCTCACTTCTGTCTTTTATATCTCAAGAGATTGCCTCAGGACACAATCCAGTCTTGTAGATCAGGTCCTGCCTTACTAACACAACTGCCACCCATCCTCCCTCCTTAACATCAAAGAGGCAGGTTTACAACATACAGGAAAATCACACAGTACCAGGAATCATGGCCTAGCCAAATTGCTACACACATTTTTTGGGGGACATAATTCAAACCATGGCAGCATCTTTCTGTTATATTCTGCTTTCAGTCAAGATTCATGTGACATCAGCAATTATATCTCTCATCCTATGTCCTCCTCTGAATCTGACTTTAATTTCTGGCAGTTCCCTGTCAATGTACCACTGCAACTGCTTTTGAATGATCTTCATCAAAATTTTACGTGTATGTGACATTAATGATATTGTTTGGTAATTTCTACATTCTGTTGGATTACTTTTCTTTGGAATGGGCACAAATATGGATCTTTTCCAGATGGTTTGCCAGGTAGCTGACTTCCAAATTTCTTGGCACAGATGAGTGAGCACCTCCAGTGCTGCATCCGTTTGTTGAAACAAAGAAGTCCAAGCTGCACTGAAGGCATTGGCAAAATAATCATACATAAAAAAACCCATTGCCATCGACTTGATTCCAACTCATAGCAACCCTACAGGACAGAGTAGAACTGCCCCATAGGGTCTCCAAGGAGCAATGGTGGATTCAAACTGCCAGCCTTTTGATTAGCAGCCCGGCTTTTAACCACTGTGCCACCATGGCTCCAATCAGACATACACCTATATATATTTTTTCATACTTGTATGTATGTATATATGTATTTGTGTATGTATTCTCTTATAGCTGAAAAATTCTGCCTTGGAGGATTTGTTTGTGTATCTGTGTGTGTGTGTGTGTGTGTGTGTGTGTGTGTGCGCGCGCATGTATATTTATTCAGTTATCTCACAAAAATCCTGCCTTGGAGGTTTTATACTGTATTTCACAAATGAAGAAAATTGAAGTTTGGAGTCAGCAATTAAGTTGCTACAGTTAGACAAACAGTAAGTGAAAGCAATGGATTTCTAATACAAATCTTTTGACTTCCATAAAGACTCTTCTCTTGCTGTCACCTAAGATATTGGTAGCAGATATTGGTAGTTTGTGTTTTCCACCTCCAAGAGATGGCTTCAAACCCAGAAAATCTAATTGAGGGACAGATACAACAACAATAAAAACATCGAACAGTAACCTAGCCTTCTGATTATAGTAGTGAATGATTTAGGACAAGACACATGATCCTAGATCACACTCGAGAGCTTTACGTTCTAACCAGATACATATCTAAGTTTCCTCTTGAATTTGGCTGACTGACTTGTCCTTGAGTAAGCTCGGACCTATTTGTAGCCCATAAATGTAACTAAATGAAAAAAATTCCATTTGATTTCCTTTCCAAAATATAAGTTTTACCAATCCATGGTACTTATAATGACTTTGGTTCAGAAACTCAGAACCACAAAATGCCATAGATGAAAGGAACCTTTAAAATAATTTCAACTCAAGGTTCCTGAACCCTGAGCCCATAGGACCAATAGGTCTCAAGGGTTTCACAAAGTGGCTTCAAGAACATCCAGAAACTTCCTAAAATTAAACTATTTTGGAATATGTGGATTTTTCTGAGGAACTGTTTCATAGCATTTATCACTTTCTCAAAGTGGTCCATGATATGAAGATTTCAGAAACATGCATGTAGTTCGGCTACTTCCTTTAAAAGAACGTAACAAACAGAGATATCACTTGAGTAGTTAGTGAGTGTACTTATGCCCTGCGACTCTAGTCTGGCACTCTTGATATATTCCCAGTGTCAGTGCCCAGCCCTGAAATTGCTCTAGCCTATGTTAAGCTGTTAAGCTGTTGAAAATTTCATAGCAAAATGTCAAGGAATTGTCTGTAGTTTTAATCACTATTTTGGGTCTTTTACCATGTCTTATTGGCTACAGAAGTCCCTGGGTGGCACAAATGGTTAACCTGTTTGGCTGCTAACTGGAAGTTTGGAGGTTTGAGTCCAACAAAGGCACCTTGAAAGAAAGGCTTGGAGATGTACTTCTAAAAAACCAGCCTTTGAAAACTCTACGGAGCACAGTTCTACTCTGATACACTTGGGTTCACCATGAGTCAGAACTGATTGGACAGCAACTGGTTTATTTGCTATAAAATATTGTTAAGAAGCTGTTTTATTATGTGAGTTTATTTGATTTGTATTATT